>NC_066877.1:19137860-19207860 GCF_022985175.1 Labeo rohita
CAACTCCAAGACAAAATCTTTCTCGATGCCTACCATACTATTGAAATGTCAGGTAAAATTATTATTATTATTATTGTACATTATTTGTATTTCTTTTAAAAGTTATTGACGACTTAAACACCAGCACACTGGAAAAAAGGTAAACATTTTCCCACAAACCCCTCCTTTGAGTTTCGGTTTGAGTCCAGAAGTGAAGATGGCCGTGAACGTTCTTGTGTGTTTATGTCCACAGAAAAGGTTTCAGCATTTTTTTTTTTTTTTTTTTTTGTCTTTAATGACATGATCCAATAGATCAAGAGGAGATTTGTGTTGGCCATGGGGCTTCTGTTCAGTTCCCTCACAAACTTTTGTGTTCATACAGGCAGTCTGCAGCAATTTAAAATAAGAAAACATTTAGAAAACATGCGTCCGTGTCTGGCTGACTCGCCCTTTAGTCTCTGTACACGTAAGTCTGCCAGAATGAAGGGAGAACAGGTGGTACATCACTCTGATTTGTGACAGTACAGGTCTTTGAGTGCTTTGAGTTCCTCGATGAGAGTTTTGTTCTGGTTCTCCAAAACGGCCACACGGTTCTCCAGACACTTGACGTATTCCTTTTTCTTCCGACGGCACTCACGAGCAGCCTCTCTGGAGGGGGAGATAAATTTGAAATCTACTTAGCAGACATTTTGACGAATCTTTTGGTCTAAAATGGGGTTGTCAAAATAAGTAGTCAAATACCAGTGAAATTTCATGATTCTCTGTTGCAGCACTATGGAACATCCCTTTATTTGAAGATACATGTTATACATACTTACAAACTAAATTAAAACTATTACAATTATGTATACTTCTGTTATAATTTTTTTTTTTTTGTCAGCGTTTCATGTTTATTATATTTTTTTTTATATTATCACCTAATGAAAAACAGCAGGTATTTTAAGATGCATTTGCTAAAAAGTCTAATGCCCAAATCCAGTATTTTGACAATCACAACTCTTATGTCTCTGGTTTTGGCCTCCTGTTCACATAAGACTAGCTATATTTACAGTAGGTGTGTTTCCATTTCAGATTTGTGCAAAACTTCTGAGATATTTTAGAAATGTCTATAAAAAACTATTGCGAAATGACGGCGTTTCCATTAAGCAGTTATGCGACTAAAACGTAATTTTTTCCTCTTGTGCTAAGTCATGACGACCGATGTTGGTAGGTTTGTGTATTTTGCAGCCACCACACTAGCCGTTATTTTTAATCGAAGGAGACGCAGACTTGTATCTTTAGCAAAGCAGCATGGAGAGGCATTTTTGGGGTGCTTCTGAAATGTGGTATAAATACAAGCATTGACTAGGGTGGCCATGTTTAGCTGCGGTGGCTGTGTCAAAGCTGTAATGCTGTGCAGTGTAAATAAGGAGTTATTCAAGTATTAATGGCAAGGAAAGTCCCTTATACTTGTGAGCAGCCACGTACGAGGTGTTTCTTGGAGGTTATACTACATTACAGAATGATCATGTGACTTTTACATATAGCAAGTGAGCTCTAACTGCACAAAAAAAACCTGTTTCCATTGCAGTTTTGCAATGTATCCCTTTTTCGCATTGCCTGAGAAACCACCTCATGCAAGCGTTAAAACTTTTTTGCGTATTTCCACTGGCTGTATTTTTAATTCACAATTTACATTTGCGCAATTTGAAGGGTAATTGAAACACAGTTACTGTCTTGAATACATTTGTCAAACAGATCTTAAATATTGAAATTACTCTGTAATCTACATTGTTGATACAGTAAAAAGATATTAATATTGTGTACACTTCTGTTCAAAAGTTTAGGGTCAGTAAGATATATATATATATATATATATATATAAGAAACAAATTAATACTCTTCAGCACGTAAACATAAAAAAAATGGATCAAATTCAAGATTAAAGACACTTAGGTAAAAAAAAATAATAAATGCTGTCATGTTAAACATTGTTTTACTCTGTTCGTTAAAGTGACACCGAAGACTATAGTAATGGCTGCTGAAAATTTTTGCTATCACAGGAATAAATTACATTTATATATTAAAAAAGTACATTTAAATAATAAAATTAAAAAAAAACATTTATTTTAAATTATAATAATATTTCACAATATTCCTGCATTTATCAAATAAATGCAGCCTTGTTAGGCATAACTGACATAACAGATACAAAAAAAATCATAACAGCCCCAAATGTTAATGTACATATGTAAGAGAGTATTTGCAGGTTGACCAATTTTGATAAGGTTGATTTTTATGTTTGCTTTTACCAAAACCTTTTAGACTTTTACCTGTTCTTCATGAGGCGGACCTCCCTCTTGCGTGTGGCCTCCTCAGCACCTCCTTGGCTTGGCAGGGCCGGAGAGGATGCCATGACCACACCTGGAGCGATAGTGCTGGTTGGGGCAGTACGAATTTGATAGGCCTGAACATCTCCAGAAGCAGCTTTAGGGCAGACAAAACACAATGAATCAAAAGATTTGACTTAAAGCATGGAGAAATCATGATGGACACCTTTAAAGGGTTAGTTCACCCAAAAATAAAAATTCTGTCATTAATTACTCACCCGCATGTTGTTCCACCTTCGTTCATCTTCGGAACACAATTTAAGATGTTTCTGATGAAATTCGAGAGGTCTCTGACCCTTCCATAGATGGCAAGGGTACTACCACATTCAAGGCTAAAAGTAGTCCACGCAACATCAGTGGTTCAACTGTAATTTTACGAAGTTACGAGAATACTTTTTGTGTGCAAAGAAAATAAAAATATTGACTTTATTATTATATTTATGCTCATCCACAAGTGACAAATTAGAGGAGAAAATTTCGAATTAAGTCATTATGTTTGTTTTCTTTGCGCAAAAAAGTATTCTCATAGCTTCGTAAAATTACAGTTGAACCATTGAGGTCACATAGACTACTTTGCCGAACATCTTGGTACTTTTCTGAGCCTTGAACGTGGATATGGGAGGATTTCATCAAAAATATCTTAAATTGTGTTCTGAAGATGAACAAAGGTCTTATGGGTTTGGAACAACATGAGGGTAGGCAATTAATGACAGAATTTTCGTTTTTGGGTCAACTAACCCTTTAACTTGGAATAGCAAGTGGGATGTACTAGGGCAAAACGTTAAAAACAATATCAAAAATTGATTTTATTTACTATTTTAGCAGGTTTGTATCCTTAATACTGGATTGTATCAATGTGAAAAATCAGAGGAAAATAGTTCAGCTCACCTTGTACTACCACTTGATTGCTGGGCACCAGTATCTGTTGACCATCACTGGTCTGGGCGTACTGCAGGATGGTGGTACCCGGCTGAGCTGCTGCTGCATTGGTCATGGTGAGAGTCTGCAATCCCTGCACTCCATCCGTGCCGTTATTTGCAAGCTGAATGGCTCCACCCTGTGTAATGGCGACTGAAGGAGAAACCGCAATCAAGAGGTTGTCAACTATATGTTTAAGATCCAAATATGTTGGGAGTTAATAGTGCTCCAGACATGTTGAGCAGTGGGAGGTGTAGGGTTTGAACCCTAGAATATCTCAAAACTTCAGTCATGTACTTACTGTACTGGCCGCTGCTGGTCTGATATATTGGGGTTGGCACGGTCACTGTAGTGATGGCAGGCGCAGTGTCCTCCTCAGATTTCTCCTCTTCGATTCTCGGAACTCCTGGAGCGTCCGATGAGAGGTCATTCAGGATTTTCCTGTAGATCAAAGACAGCTGTTGACTTGAATGTCCTTAACTCACACAAAACCCTTGAAGAACGTATACATACCTATACGAGGGGCGTCTAGAAAGAATCTCTCTTCGTTTTTGAGAGTCGGTCACACTGTCCACTGACTCCTGCGAGTCCTCACTCTCTGCTACTGTGGAAATCTGATTAACAGGCAATTCTGTCATATTTAGATCTGACTATATGGCACAAATTTCACATAATTGCATGTTAATAGAACCATGTAAGGTGAATGGAATATATCAAGGATGAAATGCATAAACTAGTTCATTTTCAGAACAAAAGTTTTCTGATAATTTACTCACCCCATGCCATCAGGATATTCATGTCTGTCTTTAGTCAAACAGAAATTAAGGTATTTGAGGAATACATTCCAGAATAGTGGTCTTCAATGGAGACCAACGGCTTTAAGGTCCAAACTGCAGTTTCACATGATCCCAGCCGAGGAATAATGGTCTTATCTAGCGAAAAGATCTGTCACAAAAGCTCGTCTTGCACTAGCTCAAACTAACGCATTACTTAGTCACGTTGGAAAGGTCACGCGTAACGTAGGCGGAAGTACCAACCCAGAGTGCAAAGAAAGACAAAACACCCCTTACAAAAAAAATGGTAAAAAACAATGTTGAACATTCACACGGACAAAGAACTAACAACGCGTGACCTTTCAACGTGATTGATGCTTGAAGAGCTAGTGCAAGATGAGCATTCGTGGTTAAAGTATATAAATTAAATTTTTTTAAAAAAGAAAATTACCAATCGTTTAGACAAAACCCTTATTCCTCAGCTGGGATCGTGTAGAGCCCTATAAAGCTGCACTGAAACTGCAATTTGGACCTTCAGCCTGTTGGCCACCACTGAAGTCCACTATATGGAGAAAAATCCTGGAATGTTTTCCTCAAAAACCTTCATTGTTTTTCGAGTGACGAAAGATGAGGCAAGTAAATTATCAAGACATTTTTATTCTAGAAGTGAACTAATCCTTTAAGTTGTCTTACCTGGACAGTCTGCACCTGTGGTGACTGAATGACTGAAGGTTGAGCAGCCTGAATCACTCCATGCACCTGCACTGTCTGACCATTGGGCAACTGCACCAGTGTGACTGTGGGTGCTGTAGCACTAGCGTGTCCGGCAGCCATCGTTACCTATCCAACATAACACCCATTTAAACACAATCATCCTGTCTCTAATGTCAGTCTCTTGATTGAATATTTAAGCTCTTCATGTTTCAAAATAAACAGATTACAATAGTCCTGAATTCTTTTGATGTACTCGTACTGAATAGTAAGCAATTGATTTTGTTTTTACCTGTGCAAGTGTGGCGATTTGGGCCTGTGTGATCTGTTGGCTCTCAGTTTCAGAGACCGCAGTGTCTGCACCCTGCTGGGCATCGGCTCCCGACTCCATGGTCATTGAGTTAGCTACGAAACGGGATAGAAATTACAACATCTTGAGTTTACATTTTTGCCACAGGTGAAACAAAGGCCTTTATTATATAATACTGACAATGTTACATAATTAATATGTTTTAATATGAAAAATTTCTTGTCTTACTCCAAACCTGTGCGGGTTTCTTTCTTCTGCTGAACACACTTTCTTTTAGCAATTGACTTCCATAGTGCCATTTTCCTACTATAGAAATCAATGTCTGCCAGCATCTGTTTGGCTACCCAATATCTTCTTTTGTGTTCATCAGAAGAAAAAAACTCACAGATTTGGAACAATATGAGGGTGAATAAATGATGACAAAATTCTCATTTTGGAGTGAATTATCAGTTTAACATACTAAAAAACACTTAATTATGTGATGTTAAAGTCAGCATGAACCAGAAATTACAACCCACTTTTTTTTTTTTAACCTATTGCGATGTATATGCTAGTGTAATGGCTTCTCAAACAAAGAAAAAAAACTTTGATTTTGCCTATTGAGATTTTTGCGAATTGCTGTGATAGTTTAATGTAGGCGACATCCTCTGGAGAGACTGAAGAGACATGAATATTTAAATAATTAATATAATGTAAAGTAACGATAATAACATTTATAAATACTGCAATAATCTATTCAAAAATAAGAAATTTGATTTCACAGTGACTTGAATTACATAAATGATTATATATGTCAAGTAAGTTAATTCCTATTTATCAACACTACTTTCACAGTCTCAACCTGAAACTCTGGACGTGGCGTTGCAGATGAAGTGTACATACCTATAAGAGGGAAGCCCAGACAAAATTTTCACACAGTCCACTGACCCTGGTGAGTCTTCACTCTCTGCTTCTGCAGAAATCTGATCAGACAAACACAGAAAAGTCACATTACTATGTTATAACTTTGATATATGAGAAAATACTAAGGACAAACACTGTTGTTGGTATACAGTATCTGACAAAAATGAAGTAATGACAACAAACGTGACATTAAATAAATGGGTCACCAAAATGAAAATTCTGTAATCATTTACTGTCCCTCAAGTTGTTCCAAAGCTGTGTAGGTTTCTTTCTTTAACATAAAAGATGGGTAAAATATGGATAACTAATGGCTGATGGTCCCCACTGACTCCCTTAATATGGGAAAAAAAAATAAAAATACTATGCAAGTCAATAGGGACCATCAACTGTTTGTTTACACAAAATATCTTCTGCAAAAGACAGACAACCATACAGGTTTGGAACAACTTCAGAGTGAGTAAATAATCTCAAGTGTAATTGTTGCAATGTAAATGTAAAAAATAGTTTTATCTATACCAGCTTAATAATCAAAAGCAAATCAAAGTGATTAGCAGGTTGATTTCCCCAATAAATTGTACATTTTATGGCTCAGTTGCAGTGCTCTATAAAGAGAGTTCCTTTTCTCCTTGTCACTGTAATTTCTATAAATTAATGCATGTTAAGTTTGATATAAGTACCAGACCTTCATGGCATCATGTGGCATTGTAATATTACTTGGCATCATAATATAGTTTAGTTTAGCTCGTATAATACTGTAACATGATCAAGATACAAAAACCCAACCCAAACAAAGTTTAACACCCGCTAAAATGTTTTGGCCAGTTCAGTTTTATAAGACAAGCAAATGAAAATGAAGCTCTAGACTTTCTTGGAAAGGGAAGCTAATTTTAGAATATACAAATATAGCTGCACATTAGTTAAATGTGGCTAAATCGTTCCTGTGCTGCAACTCTATATCGAGTTTTAATTTAATCATTTGACATTATGTCGGAAATAAGGGCGCAAATTTCCTGCACTCAAGACGAGCGCAGTTATGAATCAATACAATGGCCGTTCGGTCTAAAAACTGAGTCTGCAACACGGCATGTCCACTGATAAACGGTCTTCCCAGACGCAGTTCTTGCCCAGCTTTAAATACGTCTTGTCTTCATTTAAACTTCATTTAAAATTTAAGACACAGAAACAAACTGCTGAATCTTTGCCTTACATATTTACAATCAAAATACAGTGAACTTTGACCTTTGATGCTTTAGCACAGAATATTGGCAGTCTTTCTAGAAACATACACGTACGCCTACAGAAGCCACATGATGCAATGCATTACAGTCCACAGTAAAAATTAAATTCCCAGTGTGAATTTAAAGGGTTTGTAGGTTCTCATTAAATAAAGTCCCAGTGTGTAACCCCTAGGTGCTCTGAAAATCTTTATTTCTGCATTGGTCTACAATAACATCTAATATTACAGTGTGGAATTACTAGTGCACTGGCCAGTGATAAAAATTAAGTACTGCAATAAAGGTGTCATCATATAGCATTTTTTTTTTTTTTATTGGAAGTGTATCGCAATGTGCTGTGAATGCAGTCCTAACTTTCCTTGACTGTTCAGCATTTGTAGATTTTGAAGTGTCTGACCTCTAGGCTTCTTTCTCTCGAGAGGAAGAGTTGGATTAATTTACCACATATGCAGCTAGCGAGGCTATAGGTTTTAATAAATGATCCTGTGACTAGCTTCAGCCCTCTTGGATGCAAATCCTACTAACACTGGAGGCTAAAATAAGCTATCACAGTTGAGAAAAGAGGTGCTTGCAGTGTCCCACTTTTTTTTTTTTTAACCTTTTTTTTTAATGTAACATCACAAATAATGATGGAAATAACACTCAATTACAAAAAAAAAACTGTGAAATTATACTCATCACTTTAAAAAAAAGAAAAAAAAAAAGAAAAAGAGAGACAGACATCTTATGCCACATACCATACTAAATAATGCTAGTATGATCACTAAAACATCATTGTGATAATATAATATGAATGCAATATTAATATATAATGATAAAATATCTAAAATAAATATTAGAAATAACACAATGTTTTATTACCATTAGTGGCTATTTTTTTGTGCCTGAAACAACAAGGCCAACAAAGCACTTTGAAAAAAAGGAAAAATATGAGAAAGGGAGCGAGCTCCAGCATGGCAGAAAGCGTGAACTGACAGTAATGTGATCTCATGACGCTCAGAGTCTATCTGTGGTTTGATTGGTCATGCATAGTTCTCCCTCTACTTTTCAAATCCTATTTTCTGCCAGACAGATTATTCTAGGAAACATGTAGCTGTTGTGCATTTATAGATCTTTACATCTAAAACAATAAGCATGCATCCATACTATGGGTATTACAAAAAATACTTATTAGCCTTTTTTTTTTTTTTTTTTTTTTTTTTTTTTTTGGCACTGTGGAGAGATCAGGAGTAATGTCTTAAAATTCATAATCAAGCTTACTTGTATTTGAAAAGGTTTGTGCAATTAAATATCCAAATATGCATGCAATACTTAATTTATTAGACGTGTTCAGAAAGTAAAAAGGTTTACTATATTATGTATAAAAATGTATTTGCTTCAGGGTGTGCAATCACAGCTTATAGAATTGTATATAATGAAACCGCGCAATAATAACACATTCCTAAAAGATTGCAATATAATCAGGGTGTGTCTAATAAATCGCACAATGCATCAAGGACACTAGAGAAGATTAAATTATTCCTGAATGATATAAGAGTATTACACCCTGAATCCACCCAGCAGCACACATTTTGTCTAGCCAGTTTGTAAAAGAAGCCAACAAGAACGGGGAAAACCCACATATATGATCTGCTCAGGTGCACTGAGAAACCGAGAGATATTGTGCATCCATATTTCCTTGCATTTTAAATGACCAGCCATGCAACAAGATTTCCCACCCTGGGTTTCTGTTGCTCTCCCGTTTGCCTCCCCTCCCTCTGCATGCAACAACTACAGCCGCCATGATCTCTTTGTTTCCAACGGGCCGAACCCAAACCAGACTCTTATGCCATTCGGGACGAGCCCTTTCCCTCCGGACACTTGTCTCCTCTTACCGATACAGACTCCCTCCGTCACTCTCGAGCCCTCGGAGCTCCACTTTTATTCAGGCCGACACGTAAGAGACCGCGTCAGGCTACACCTCCGTCGCGTCACCGAGAACAACAACACAGAGAACGAGACGAAAATCCGATCATCAACCCCACTGCACTGAGCGAGAGCTGCCGAGAGCGGGGCGGAAAAAGCCGAGTGGTGACGGAGACAGACGAAGCACTGCCGAAGCTTAACGAAATGGTGCGAACACGACTGACTTGAACAAGACTTGTAAAATCTCGACAAATGTTTTAAAACGGAATATTGTTTAGCATACAGACAAATTCCAGATAGAAATGAAAATATAAACACACGTTTTACAGCCTGGCTAAGCTGCTGTTTTGCTAGTAAACTGGTATAACAGCTTGCCTGGTTGAAAAGTATCCTACCTTTACGAAATGGTTTAAGTAGGCCTATAATAACCATGTTGTTGTTGTTGTTGTTGTTGTTGTTGTTTTTACAGTAGTGTACAGTAGTGTAACGCTTCAACTACTTTATTAAAGTAATGTAACTTATTACATTTGATTACTTTTTGATTACTTTTATAAATTTCTAATATTTGGAACTGTTAAACATTTTGAAACATTTAAACCAGGCAGTGTTAACCTTACAGTAGCACTCAACACCGATTACTGTCAGACTTTCAAAATCCTTTATCACTTAAGATTATAATAAGTAGGGGATAATATACATTTTTATTTTGCGATAACAACTGGCTGGATGTACATCATCCCACTTATTACACAGCTGCTTGCCACAAAAGTAAATAATTAGACACGAAACACTGATCTGAATTGAAATATTTGAATGCAAAGATTCTGTGAAGAAATCAGTTGCTAGCAAGTGGCAATTTGACACAATTAAGAAATTGTACACGTAATATTTAACTGAATTTTAATATTTTATTAGCTGACCAAACGCAAAGCTTCCACTAAGAAAACTATGAAGCAACTTAAGTTGGATGAGTCTGTGTTATTAGCTTTTACCAGTTGTTATCAGGAAATAACATACATTGGAATATCATGACTTACCAATCAGAATCAAGCATCCCAAAGAGCCGTGTAATAATTTAATTTAAAGCACAGTCACCACAAATTCAGACTTAACTCCTCTTATTTACTTTGAGATCATTCTAAGGTTCCTACCGTACCCTGAATATTGAAATCATAACAAGAAATATTTTAATAGCTATGATACTGGTTTTAAAATCAAATGTTTGCATAGTTATAACAGGAAACACTGGCATCTAACAGTGCTTTGGAAAAAACAATTAAGCTTAAAAAAAAAAAATAAAAAAAATGTATATGCATAAACCCAAATAGGAAATAAAACAGTTATCGAATAAGCATGTGTCCTATTCTGTGTCATGAAAACACTGAAACATTGGTGTCTCATTTTAGTGCAGCCAATGCAATTTATGAAAGAAGTCAATTAAATCTGTATGCGTGTGTGTGTGAAAAAATTTGGATGTAACCCCCTTTGTAATCATTAACATTTTCAAAAGTAACTAATTTTATTACACAATTTTTTTTTCTCAATAACTGTAACTAATTACAATAACATTTAATTTGTAATTTAAATTACGTAATTCCGTTACATGTAACTAGTTACTCCCCAACACTGCTTAAACCAGCATATTTCATCAGAAAGCTTTAACAGAGTAGGCTATCTGTAATCCATCATACACAAAATATTGCAAAACGTCATGTTCATCGATTAATATTTAATTCAACATAAATTATCAAGACAGAAAAGACAAATCACCCCTATTATTAGCACCATGGTCGACTTTGGCTTTTCCAAATGAATATGCAGAGGGTTGGCAAACACACTGTCATTGTAGAAGAGAGAGGGGAATAACATGATCGACAATTTTATTAAATTGCTATTACAATATTCTTATTAAATGACAGTATGTGAATTCATAGAGTATCCTAAAAATGTATCAATGTCAGAAAAAGATTATTGTCTGTTCTCTATAGAGGAGAACATGAAATACAGTGACTTCTGTAGCCACAGTGCAGAACAGGTTGAGGAGGAGAAGAAGAATCCTGATCATATACCAAAACACTCAACATGAAATAACCTCTTACTCCAAAACTACAAACGGCAGTTATATTCAAATTTAATTCTGATGGTAGACAATAGAGAACTAAATTCATTTAATGCATTAGCAGAGTGTTTATTGTATCATGATATTGTTTGCATGTGATGTTGATTCAATTTAATAGATTGCATTTTGACCTAAATGGATGACTCAATGTTTTTTATGAGGTTTGAAAAATCCAATGAAGCTAAAAATGCCCCAGAAAAATCTATCCTTGGGGGCGAATACTGCCCTTTAATAAAAAAAAGTAAAAAAATTTTTTAACACTGCAGGTGCTCAAATAAAAGTCATCAATATACACTACAGATAATATGTTTACTATACAATAAACTTGTTATACACAATACACAGAGAACACACAAATTGGATGACAAGCTGCATGTAAAAGCTTTTTCTTTTTCAGCTTTTCTTTGCCCACAGCAGAGCATCTGCTAATCAAACTGAACCAGTAATGTTGCTAGTCTGGCTGTTTTGAGTATCCTATAGAATTTATTGGGCCTTATTCAACATAAAGAAGAATAGTGGGCACTTGACGCCTCTTGAAATTTAAAATTACTGCTTGGGTTTTACTAGCATTAGGAGATAAATTGTTATTGCTTCACCACAGCACAAGGTCTCCCTGTAAGCTGTTTTGTTTCTTTGTCTCTATTTGTGACCCTGGACCACAAAACCAGTCATAAGGGTCAATTTATTTAAATTAAGATAATCTAAAAACCGAATAAATGAGCTTTCTACTGATGTATGGCTTGTTAGGACAATATTTGGCCGAGATACAACTATTTGAATATCTGGACTGTGAGGGTGCAAGAAAAATCAAAGTATTGAGAAAACCGCCTTTAAAATTCATATGAAGTGCTTAGCAATGCATATTACTAATAAAAAAAAAAAAAAAAAAAAAGTTTTGACGGTAGGGAATTTACTAAATATCTTTTGGAACATGATCTTTACTTAACACCCTAATGATTTTTGGCTTAAAAGAAAAATCGATGATTTTGACCCATATAATGCATTGTTGGCTTTTGCTACAAATATACCCATGCTACTTACAACTGGTTTTGTTGTCCAGGGTCACATATGTCAATGTATGATTGTGAAAATCAGCATTTCAAATTGTACTATTATTAGTATTATAAAATTAATAAATATGAGAATATTGTCATATAATATTTCAGCTGTATACTGTATGTGTATACAATGAAATATTTAAATTTTATTTATTTAACATTAGACACAATTACATTTCTCTAAATTTCTCTTATGCAAAATATTCCAATTTTGAGAGGTTACATAAAGTCGCACACTTAACACTTGGGGGCAGGAGTAAACCTCTTTTGAGAGAAACTCACCATTTTCTCCTCAATCTACATGGTGTTGCACCGCTCCAAAGTCTTCCTGAAGGGGGCAGCATTTACTCAGTTTTTTTACAGCATGCACTCAATAACCCCTCTCTCTGGATGGCTATGGGTTTGGGGTGTGTGAGTTTATTCGTGTGGCAGCCCTTTTTATAATCCTCCAGATGCCCGTTTGGTGTGCTTTATCTGTTTAATAGCGCTTTACTGCTACAAGCCATAAAGCCTGCTTTTTATTGTGACATGAAGCACATTGTTTGGGGAATTGACCGTCTTGTTAATGAACAACCATGAATTTGTGCTTGGTGGATGTCTTTAGGGAAAAAGTGACAAATCTGTGCAATATGTGAAATTATCTTTACGAGGCTGCGTGGGCTGACAGTAGACCTATAGAGTGATGATAAAGGGAAACTCTTGTGATATACACCAAAATCAATAAGAATTTGCTCCGTTATCGCAACGGCAGCACGTTAAAATTGCCCACGTCGTGCACGCCGCTCAGCCCCTACAATACAGAGGCAATGGCAGCTGTTATTGAAAGCATAAATCTCGAAGAAAGCATCTTTTGTAAAGCTATTCTCACTTTCCACATTGCATGTAGCCTGTTTTTATTCTGTTTTTGTAGAACCGTTCCAATGTGTATGAGGTTGACCTTGAAAAAGAACTACATTCAGAGTTGGCCATAGAGACTCTCTCTTCCCCTCCTCCTCCTCCTCTTCACCCCCTCCTCCCTCCTCCACCTTCTTCTCTCCTTTGAGCTCCTGCTGCGCATCATCCCTCGAGTGAACGCGCACTCTCGCTCAGTCTCTTGTCTGAGTCTGGCACGGTTGTATCTCCTCTCAGCCTAAGAGGACCCATTAGGATAAGCAGGACTTAGTGTGCTTGAGTTTGGGGGAACTGTTCCATTGATGGTGCAGTGAGGGTGCTCAAGGTAAAAAAAAAAAAAAAAAATAAAATAAAAAAATAAAAAATGAAAAAAGAAAGAGAAGGAGCGAGAATGAAAAGAATATGGGGTACATTAAAGGCTTTTCAATACTGCAAACCCTGCACATCACCAAATGAAAATTCATCAAACGTCGCCAGAGGAAGCAGAGGAGCCGGTGGCTAGTTGTGCTACATTTGTGATGTGAGACGTACAGGGCTTCAAACACTGCTGCTCGGTCTGTGATTCGTAAAGTTGTATTAATGAAAAGTTAACAAATTAAATCTGTGATCATCCTATTTGCATGTTATAGAAAATTCTCTTCAATATAGTCATTCAAAAAGAATCAGAAAACAGCCTAATGTGTTTAGCACTTAATAGCCTGTCGCTGGAATTGCAGATTGGGTTTTATTCACTGATTTATATCCAACTAATTATGCAACCCAAACAATTCGAGGAAACAAGACTGAGCTCTCCCAGTCGAGCAGCAACCCACACTGTATGGCAATTTAACACAGACTTGTGGAAGGTAATGACAGCTCTGAGCTCTGAGAAATGAACTTTCTAGTTAAGTGGCGATATTTTCCTTTCAGGGAGTTTTTATACACTTTAAAAAAATAAAGGTTCTTTATTGGAATCTGAAACTTTAACATCCACAGAACCTTTCCATTGCATAAAAGGTTCTTTTAGATTCTTCACACAAAGATAAAAATGGTTCTTTTAGAGCTGTAAAGGAACCAAAAATGGTTTTCTATGTCATATAGCTGCATCTTGCAACCTATTATATACTATTAAAGGGATAGTTCAATCAAAAATGAAAATAATTTGGTTTTCCTCAAGCCATCCCTGGTGTATATGACTTTCTTGTTTCAGACAAATAAAATTGGAGTAATATTATAAAATGTCCTGGGTCTTCCAAGCTTTATAATGGCAGTGAATGGGTGCTGAGATATTTATAGTCCAATAAAGTGCATTCATCCATCATAAAAAGTATTCCACATTTCTTTGGGGGTTAATAAAGGCCTTCTAAAGTGAATCAATGCATTTGTGTAAGACTTTATAAACCGTAATTTCTATCTTAACTGTCGTACACACATTCAAGAGAGTGTGGCGTTCCATCGGATGACGTAGGATGTAGGAGTAGCGTCGACTTAGCTAAATTTTGTTTATAGAGCAAAGGAAAACCAGTCTCCTCTTGGCTTATGTCGAAATCCTCCAGCATTTTTCTTTACAAATCCTTATTTTGCACTGCTAATTCATGACCAGTGTTTTGTTTTGCTCTCTCCTCTTCACTTCCGCGTTCGTCACTTCTCACCAGAGCTTACGTTATGTTTATGTCCTAAGTCATCCGCTGGAACGCCACTCTCTTATGAACGCATGTATGTTTTTCTTACACAAATGCATGATTCTCTTCAGAAGGCCTTTATTAACCCCCCGAAATATGTGGAGTACTTTTTATGATGGATGGATGCACTTTATTGTACTATAAAAATCTCAACACCCATTCACTGCCATTATAAAATTTGGAAGAGTCAGGACTTTTTAAATATAACTCCAATTGTATTCGTCTGAAAGAAGAAAGTCATATACACCTAGGATGTCTTGAGGGTGAGTAAATCATGATATTCATTTTGGGGTGAACTATCCCTTTAAATCAACATTGTTGCATGTAAATGTATTATTAAAACATGAACCTTAAGTAGGTGTTTGCTAAGGTACTATGGATGGTCGCTAAGATGACGCTAAGGCATTCTGGATGGTTACTAAAGTTATTTTAGGTGGTTCTACCACTAAATATGCCAAAAAAGACTATACATGTCAGAAAATAATGCTCTGAATAGACCATTAATTTTTAGAAATGAGTTTTTTACATGCACAAATAGTAGAATCACTAAAAAGTGGAAATAAAAAAAGATGTAATGTTTTTTTTTTACATGATACGTTTCTTCGTACTATTATTTTAAACATGGAAACAATTGTTTCTCTCAATAAGCAATGGACTTTTACTCTTATTCAGTGGGTATGTACCCCAGTTCTCAGTCGTGTCTTTGTCTCTCTCTTGTTTGTGTCTGCAGTGTTGATATCGGTAGACTTAGAGAAAGTAAGAGCCACAGTTTTTATTGATGCGTGGGCTCAAAGGCTGCCTCAGTGTAGCTGTCAGTGAAGTTGCACTTGCTTTTTATATTGTGCTGTTCCTTATAATAGGCACTAGAACTGCAATGGTGACAACAGTAAACAGAGTAGATAGAGATTTTGTATACCCGGAGGAAATTTCATTGGCCTTTTCTGTTGTTTAAAACACAAAGTTGGTAGTGCAAGCAAAGTTACCACTCACAGCCCCCACAGAAACATCAACCTGAATATGTAATATGTAAATCCATATCAAGTTACCAGACAAAATCTGTATAACAAAATATATCAAGCACTGAATAAAGTATTGTATAGCTTTATGCAGAGTTGCATTGCTTTTTTTTTTTTTCTCAACACCTCGGGAACCGTTCAGAGGGGGAATATGAACACAAAGGTGTTTTTATTAATAAGTAAGCCATAAAACGCTCGGTGGCTTGGGATCTTTGACATCTCAGGATGATGTTTCCTTGAGCAGCCTGACCTCTTCTGATCTTAATATCTCTGGTAAGGTGGCGTGTGTGTGTATGGGTGTTTGAGTAATAACCGTCTGTGCTCAGGAGCGAAGGAGGACAGCGCAGTCGTAAACAACGAAGCCGAGGTCTGCGTTTCTATTTTTACTGCTGCGCAGGAGGAAGCAGCATGGAAATGCAATCGCTGCATAATGCATGGCCCCTGTGGAGCAGCACTGGGGTGTTACACAACCAGGTGCTCTCTCTAGACCTGAGCATCACGCTGTGCTGACCGAACCCTTGCTTTAGACCCAGTTTACATCTAATGGGAGGTGTGAAGTGCAAGCCTCACTGGATATTAATTCAAAGTTAGTACAAACCTCAGTAGATGTTTGTTTTAAATGCACTAAGTTGTCAGAATTCAAAGCAGTATGCTCTCCGAGGGCAATAAAAGTTTGTAAAAGTCTGCACTGTACACTGCACTGGCATCAGCACCGACTGAGGCATATACAGACACACGCCCCATTAACATTTACAGTGGAAATGGACCAGTAATGCTCTGTTAGCTTCATTTGCTCTTATCCAAAGCTGTTCACATCATGACAGTCATTCTGTATCAGTGCCCATGTATGGAAAATTAACCCAGAAACAACTTGTTTGCCAGTCTGTATACAGACTACTACAAACACAGAACTAATCAAGAACTGAATACAGTCTGCTAGGTGGGAATAGCCAATGCTTAAAAACCAAAAAAAGTGCCATGGTACAGTACAGTGTTATTTATTATTATTATAAGTGCGGTATACTGACTTGTAATAAATCTTGAAAACACTTTTCAAAGTAGTTTATTTAATTTGCCTTCTGACAATGACTATAAAGTATATACTTTCTGAAGTCTATATATATGCAAACATCACAGAGGGAACGTTGTCATGTTTTTCTGAAAGCCATGAATATTTCCTCAGATTATGCATTGTTTAATAGTAATTAGTGGTGGAAGTGACATTTTACATTAAAAAAAAAAGTACCTCCTCCTTGCTAAGTCTAATTCCGTATCCTGCATACAAACAATTATATAACGTTTTCACACATTTTGCATAATTTGACTACAGCTGCGTTTTATTATTAATTTTTATAAATTATTCATAAAAGATTCTTTGTTTTTCCCCCACACATCACAAATCATATTTCATCTCAAGCTCTTCAGTGACACTGTTGTATCCTAATTAAACATGTACACTAAACAACTTTATTAGACAAAGATGTTTGTTATGGTGGGAATGATGCAACAGCAGTGGGACAGTCTTTATTTGATCTCATAATTGATATCAAACAGTTTTACACAGTAAATATTTAAATAGATTATGATTAACTTATTTACTTCATAGTTACAAATGTAGCCTAATCATTTAGATTTTTTGCATTAAAATCATAGTAGGACTGGGACAATAAAATAATTTCATTAAAAAAAAGACTAAATTGCTCAAAGTACCAAAAAAACAACAACAACAAAATGCCATGGCATTCGCTATATATGTTGCTGAATATCACTGCTACTCAATTAATTTAAAAAAAAGCCTTGGTGAAGTGGTCATTTCTAACGTAGTTGCGCATACCGGAAGTTCTTTTCCCTGAGGTAGCCGAATTAATTAGGCGGCAAGAAGATTAAACTTTAAGAAATGGCGTACATTCATTTTATCTGTTTTGGGTTTATTATTATTAATCATTTGCTGTGTTTTAATGGTTTTAGTATTTTGTTCTGGTATTACATTTATTCAGTGTTGATTGATGTAAGTCAGTGTAGCAGGTCTCACAGGCGCTGTTGACAAAGTTGCACAATACGGTTGTTATTCCAGTTTATGGTGTTAAATTAATTTGATAAACCGTTCAGGTTTTAAAAGAGAGTGACAGCAAACGTGTATCCCTGCAGGTGCATTTGAGAGCAGTGTTGCTCGTGTGTTTAGGTGATGCCTTTATTTATGACATAAACGTGCGTTTGGCATCTGTCAAGTCATAAAAATGGTAGAAAATGTAAGTATTGAGCTGATAAGGGATAAAAAACGCCTTTTCATTTATTTTACATTAGCTTTCCTCAATGTTTCTAAAGAGATAACATCAAAATAGAATTACAAAGAGCATGGCGCTAGCAACGGCAAGGTCACGGGTTCGATTCCCAAGGAAAGCAAGAAGTGATAAAATGTAAATGTGTACCTTTAAAGCAGCGTAAGTGGTTTTGGATAAAAGCGTCCGCCAAATGCATAAATTTAAATGTAATACATGTAAAATACTGAGGAAGAAGTGGCTCTGTGTTACCTGACCACATGGTCCATGGAGACAGCATTCATTTTACTCTTGTCTAGAGTGTTTCTATGAGAAAATGCAGAGAAATGTCAAGTATGGTTTGTGATTTGATTGATTCAGTCATTGGTAACGTGTTAATAAAAAAATGCACATCAACTAGTCAGCTTTAAGTGAGTCTATATGGGAATTTAATTTCAAGTAAACACCCATAGAATCCTATTGCACGTCTGAAGGTTTTGTTTGTTCTGGTAATGGTTAAGGTCACAACTTCGTTTAAGCGGGTCTTAGATCAGCATATTAAGGGCATCCAGATAGGAGGTCATCTGGATCATAAGCTTGACATGAATAATGTATTAAGTTGTGCTATTGAATGTGATAAAAATCTGCAGTAACTCGTGACTCGTAAAAATAAGAAAGAATTGTTGTATTCATGTGCGTCTCAATACCCAGTATATTCATGCCTGTTTGGACATGACTGTGGACCATTGATCATTTGTCTGTATATGAATTCATCTCAGAACTCTGTGAGTGTGACCTTGCAACAGATCAGTCATTCATGTCATGAACACTTAGACCCAAAGGGATTTGAATTATAAATTTTGCTATTCTCTCAGCAGCACATGCTGAAAATCCCTCTGACTACAGCCGCGTTCTTTAGCTAGGCTGACAGAAGTGTCAAATATTCTTCTGAACGCACCACCCAGGTAGAGCTCATTAAACCCCGATGTATTTATAAACAGCGTACCTTCCATGTGCTGTGTTTAAAAAAAGATACAAAATATACAAAGGTCTCAACAGCAACACGGGCTCCAGACAAAAGAGCAATGACACCAAATGACTTATTTGTTTCTGTACAAATTACAGAATCATTAAATGCATTGTTAAGAGGTGCTTCAGTTTATTGTACACAGCAACAGTTTGTAGTTCATTTTGACTTGGACATAAATAGAAGATGAATCATGGTTCATTAAATGAATTGCTTGTTAACCCAATAATGGCTCTGAACTAAGGATCCAACGCTATTATCAATATCGTGGTATTTCAATATTATCGTGGTGATATGAAATGATAGGTCTTCTGGGCAAAATGTGTAGTTTTTAAAATATATTTAAACAACATAAAAGCACAGTATCTGTCAAACAAACTAAAACCGAAAGCACAATATGGCTTAATCCCTTTCAAAGCGAAGCACTTCGATTGGGCGATCAGCGTGTTTTCTGCACCTCAGAACAGCTCAGTGAATGCATGTGTTTATTGCACGTGCTATGAGTTTAATGTGCATTTGGGAACACAACCGCCACCAGTTATGCTTTATTTTCGCAGCAGATGATTATGGCATTTCACTAGATTTGTAGTGACATTTTTGTAAGCCTGTTTTCACTGAATCTGGAGTTTTCCATCAAAATAAAAGCTCTACTGCCATTTCCATCAAAATAAAAGCCTAAAATCTCCTTTCAAGTGTAGAAATTAGGGAAAAAAATATATATTAATTTCCCTATAGTGTAAAGCAAAAATAATATATATGAAATATTAATATTTATTTATTTTTCAGTATAACTGTTTTACAATATATGGCTATTACTGTCATAGGAATAAAATGTATAAAATTGTTGCTGTTTTGCTGTTTTTATTATCATTATATTCTAATTTGTTTGGCTTCCTAAAACACCCGTGTGAATGTAATTTAGACCAAGACAGTATACCACAAATAAAAAGAGGGTTGAGTCCCCTTTAAAGTTTAGGTACAAGTCAATTCACTGACTTTTTTCTGACTTAAGTTTTCTTAGTTAAGAACATGGGTTGGAGCTCTCAATTTTGAACTCTCAAAGTGCATTAGATAGAATAATTTAACATTTTCCAAGTCTTCATTTGTCTTTTTTATAAAATATTACAATAATATCGCATCGTGGACTTCATATTGTGATATTATCGTATTGTGAGATTTTGATATTACATCCCTGCTCTGAACCATTTACTGAGTGAGTGAATCTGATTCAAACTGCAAACTGAAATAGGAGCTTAAGTCAGTCAAAAAAATTCACAAAAGCCTTATTGAAAGAATCAATTCATAAGAGCAATTTGTTCATGATTTGCTCACTGCGGCTCGTGCTGCATTTGTTATAGAGTGGAACAGTTGGGTTGCAGAATTAAAAATCCCATTAATGTCTTGTGACGAGAAAAGCTGCATGTTTGAAACAAATCCATTAATAAGACATTTTAAACTTCAAACGGTTGCTCTTCTTTCTCTAAAATATGAATATTCTATCCAAAATCTTGCTTTCTCCAGTGAAAAAATCATCTCACAATTTATGGATTATTGTGTATTGTGTTGTGTTTTTATCAGCTGTTTGGAGTCTCATTTTGACGGCACCCATTCACTGCAGTGGTGAACAAGTGATGTAATGCTACATTTCTCCAAATTTGTCCTGATCTTGGACGGCAAGAGGATGAGTAACATTTCAGCAAATTTTATTTTTAATTGACCCATTCCTGCAGTGATGTACCTTTTGTCTTTTTGTCGAATTTTCAGTTTTTTTTTTTGCTTCAAATTCAAGTTGGTAATGTTGGTTTATGGCTTACAACACTTAAACTGCACTGTTACATTCTGTTGCCTGCAAATAACACCGGCGTGCACATTAACAGAGTAATATCTGAATAAAGTCACATAGGGAACACAAAGCTTTCCCAGCTGACTAGATTTTAAATTATAGCTGCATATTTTTATTTTTGTCACAGTCTGGAGCCCTGCAACATGTAAAAAAAAAAATGGAAAGGAGAAATAAGTGATATACACTGCCTCTAACAGGTGTTTATCACAGTTTCATATCAAGATAAAAAAACAATTAAATCTGGTGGCAATTACTGAGCAGCCTGCAGCGCGTGCAGTGGTGACCTATGAGAGCGCTGACTATCTTCCATGTCAACTGAGTTTTAATTACCACAGGTCTGCCTGACACTTTGTTCGATAATTGGAAATATTTAGACCTTTCTCTGCTTTGGGCACTTGGTAAATGAATACATTATAGTCAGCAAGGAAACAATGCACAGCCAAAGTGACCTACAAAAAGGAGATCGACTGCATTTTAACTGCCATGCAATGTTCGTTTTATATCCTGTGGCGTCTAATATGTTTAGGATATCCCCTCTGGTCCGAAGGAGACAGGTAGCAGGTGTGAGATTCAACATTTCATTAGGAAAAGACACTTGCACCAAACAGATGCTTGTTTTATTGCCTACCATATCCAGTGTCACTAAAAGAACAGTTTGAAATCTGCTTCCTAAGGCAGTTAATCACCAGGCTTTATATTAGAGGCCTTTACGTTTTAATGTCTGTATAGTTAAGCATATGGTGCATTATGGCACAGTGTGTCCGGTGTTACTGCTGCATTGGGATTTGAAGCATTTATGTGGTTTTCATATTCCGAGCCATGTGTGCTTCATTCATGAGACAAAAGCTGATTGCTCATTCCTAATTAAAGTGAGCCAGAATGAAACATGTAAATCAAGCAGTACATCATCATGTATTGGCACTCAGATGTTCTTAGATCCTTTAATTCACAGTGCGCCATGTGGCTTCAACATGCTGTTGTGATGCTATCACGAATGAGGAGCATTCCTCCAGAAACCCCCCTGTAGAGGAACAGAGTGGTGTGCATTGTCTGCTTTGACTGAGCAAAACTCTTACAGTCCCTTTGGCGAGAATATGTTAGGTGAAGTATGCACTGTATCATTAGCCACTTTCACACATGAAACCCGTTAAATTGCAGTCAGACTGACACATTAAACGCTCTTCACATATGCAACAGCTTTAGACTTTTGCCTACCTTGCTTCCATACACACGTCAACATAAATATGCATTGCAATTTTTGAAATTGATCTTTAAACAGCTGCACTGTTCTAATATGTTGACAAATATCTTCATCCGTTTAGATGGAGGGAGCTCTTTCATCATGAAATTTCCCAGCCTTAAAGGGGTAGATCACCCAAAAATGAAAATTACCCTGTGGTTTACTCACCCTCAAGCCATCCTAGGTGTATATGGCTTTCTTCTTTGAGACAAAGACAGTCGGAGTTATATAAAAAAAATGTCCTGGGTCTTCCAAGCTTTATAATGCCAGTGAATGGTAGTTGAGATTTTGAACCACAAAGTGCATCCGTCCATCATAAAAAGTGCTCCACATGGCTCCGGGAGGTTAAAAAAGGCCTACATTACTATTGTTCAGCAGAATGTATGTAATACTGCTACTAAACATTATTTTTGCAGGAATAATCATATAATATTTCTTTAACGTTTTAATTGTAATAGTAAATCCCCTTTATTTGCCAAAAAATAAAATTTGTTTAATTTTCATTAATGAAAAGATAACTTAAATTAATGGTCATTTGATACGGAGAAAAAAAAAAAACATTTCATAAGGCTATTGTAAGAATAAATTAAACTTGTTTTAATGCATTCAAATAATTAGACATGCTTTAAATTAAACATTTCTTTAGGCCCTAATCATGCAATTTTTAAATTCTTTTAATAAACTGATGTTAAATTAAGTTTCATGATTATAATTAATTAGACATGCTTTTTGATGAATACAATTTAATTTAACCATTAAAAGGAGTCCAGAAAAATGAAAACAGGAAAAAAAGGAATCCAGAAAAATGGGAAAAACAGAATTTGGAGGAAAATAAAATGGAATTTTGGAAAAAAATTAAAACTGATTTCACTTTTAGCTTGTTTTTCGATCTCTCATCTTTCAGCTGAGTCATGTTTTTCACGGGATTTATACCCAAGAATTCTGCATCCTAAGTCTAATTCTGTGCCGACTGAGCTATCGAGCAACCTTGTTACGTCCTGGGGCCAGCTGCATAAAAGGTTAAGACTAGTCTTAAAAGTTAGTCAGCTAAATTTTTTCTTTAAGACTGGTCCTAATTTTTAAAATTCAGTTACATAAAATGTAGATTAGTCTAAGTTTAATCCAAAAAATAAGAATGATTACTTTTAGGCTAACTGCTAGTTGATCAGACTAGTTCTTAAGACACTGTCAGCATAGAGGCTAAGTTTATGCAACTGGCCCCAGAAAGCAAAATATGTGGAGCTGTAATCATAACTGTGTACGAAAACGAATACAAGTGCTTGCTGTGTTACCGGCTCTACTGAAACGGCTAGATATGTACTCACTGGTATGTATTTTGTGTCTTGGGAAAGAGTTCCCACAGATATGTTTTTGTCATGAGATCAGGTAGGACTTTTTTTGAACAAATCCTTGTTTTGTATTTCTAATTTGTGACCTGTGTTTTATTTTGCTCACTGATCTGCGCATCAGCGTTCGTCGCTTCTCATCAGAGCTTACGCTACGCCTACGTCCGATGTCATCTGTAGGACTAAGTAGTTTGCTATGTTGTTATAAAAATCTCATTGATTTACATTACAGGCTTTTACATTACACTGATTTACATTACAAGCATTTTTTTATTTGCCTTACAAATGACATACTTTTTTTTACTCAGTTTGGGCCTCTCATATTGCACCCATATTAAAATTCTAATCAACTCTAATAATCATTTCCATGAAATGTCTGATGAGGGGTGATAGAAGTGTTTGGGAACCTGTTTGGAAACTTTTGCAATTATGTTTTGGGCCACTGGTGGCACTTCAGTGCCATACTTAACATTTAAATGAAGTCTTAGCATTTAAAAGTGATGATCCTCTGTGGGTGAGTGTTATTTGTACAAAGCAGAGATCACAGCAAGGAAGATTCTTCAATATAAAAATCCTCTTTTGTCCAGGACTTTAATCTGTGACGTTAATTAATAATCATTAATGTTGCAGCACATCTTCTACAAACAGACTGGTGTCTTCCATGAATAGGCTCATGCTATTGAACACAGCCCCATCCTGGGCACCTGCAGTGTGTTCTGTGGCTATGAACTCGCATGTGCTATCTATTTCCAGAAACTGTGCTTGTAGACACGGCTCGATGCCAAGATAGTGTCCTTAATCTGCTCCCGACAGCCTGCCAGAGATCTGACAGTCCCTACTGATTCTTAAAAGCAGATAGACAGAACGTGTCTGATAGGAGGATGCAGTGAATTACTGTGTGCTGTTTTGTCCAGCGCTCCTCCTCGCTTGCTCAATTTATGAAGCTTCCCCCAAACCGCTGCTGCAACACATTCTCTGTTTTCTGTGGAGCGGTACTGACAAGGTTTGTGTTCACATTTGATATGGATTGGACTGATAGTAATACAGTTTGAAATATTCCAGATAGGTCAGTCTAACAAACCTGATTTAAACCTTATACCTGATCTCAAGAATAATATGCTTTGTTCAGACAGGCAGCAGAAATCTTTTTTTTCTTTTTTGTGTGTATCCTATTTGTAACAATTTCAAGCAAATAGGTGATGAATTCATATAATTCTGTACAATCACATTGGTACAACTTTTGCAATGATCTTCTGCCCCACCAGGTTTAGCTTTGGGCTTAGGGATAGACTTTTTTTTTCTCTATAAAAAATAGTACAGTTTTAAAATCATACAAAATCCTCAACTTGTACGTTTTCTCATGAGATCAGAAAATACAAAGCTGGTTGTAAACTTTTTAAATTGTTAGGTACATTCATATAGATTTATATACACATTTGTACTGACTTTGTAACGCTACTTTTACTGTCTTGTGGTGTTGACTCAAGTGAAATGTAATGTGACGTTGTTTTTGCTATACCTATTTTTGTGTGCATCTGCTGTATTAGATTCCTAATAAAGAAAGAAAACATTTTCATAAATCTTGTTTTATGATCTAATACAATTTATTTATTTATTTATTTATTTATTTTTTAATCATAAACTGTGGCTATCAATTTAATGCATAAAATTAAGAATACATTTTTATTTTTTGTATTTTGTTATTACTTTAAAAAGTACAATCTTCTGTACAAATTTACATCATGCAGCTATTCCAAGCAGTGAATTTCTGAAGTTTATTATTTGGCTTGATTATTCAAAATAGGCATTACTTCATGGCAAATATACAGTTTATACCATTTTTCTTTACATTTCCATCTTTATTAACAAAACTGTGATTAACTCTTAACAAGATAAAATTATGTTCATAATGCCCACCCCTAGCATATGACTGGTTAGTTTTTGTAATCTGAGCAGAAAAACATAATGGAATGATCTGAAATCCAACCAAGACCGCATTTGTAGGTGCTTTAAAATCCAATTAAAATTGGATTTTTGGATGTGCTTCAGTCTGAATGGTCAGGTCAGATTTCAAAGTAGTTGTCTTCTGGGATACAGTGTGTGTGTAACGTCATACACAATGCACAGGAGCATTTACATCTGTGCCCAAAAATACAGGTTTTTTCCCTTTTCCCTTATATAGTACCTGTTTGCCATGGACACGGTGTACTGTAATGTTGTGTCTCCATGAGATCATTAACATGGTGTCATGATGGACAGCAAGATGGAGGTTATGGTGGAGGTGAAATTTCCAGTTTTCATCATTGCTCTACAGAATAACAACAAGAAGCGGAAGAAATGTAGATTTAATAGGTATTGACTGCACCATCTAAATAATCATTCGGACTTATTCATTTTGCAAAATGACTGTGCATATAGTCTTAAAGATCAGATTAAAGAGGTCATATGATGTTGCTAAAAAGAACATTATGTTGTGTATTTAGTGTAATGCAATGTGTTTATGTGGTTTGAGGTTCAAAAAAACACATTTTTTTCCACATACTATACATTATTGTCGATCGTCTCTGCCCCGCCTTTTTAAAACATGTCGATTTTTACAAAGCTCATCGTTCTGAAAAGCGTGCTGTGCTCTGATTAGCCAGCTATACAATGTGTTGTGATTGGCAGAATACCTCAAGCGTGTGAAGGAAATGTCACGCCCCTTACCATGTTGTGATGTCGTGTCCCAGCATGACAAGACAAAAACAGTAAAACCCATTATAAATGAGGCATTTGTTGCATCCAGTGAGGACATAATTACTGATTATAATGACTCGTACTGCCTTCTTACACATTGCGTCACGCTGCGTAAACACAACACCATGTCTGCATTTGTGATCGTAGAAACGACAAACAAGCACTACTCTACACAGCTCAACTTGCATTTGAATAGCCAGTAACATTAGCAAATTCTTTAAATATGAAAATGTACTTACAGGCTGCGAGTCAGAAGCACCACACTGTCTTTGCAAAGTTGGAATTGCCCCACTTTATAGTGTTTCACAGCCGGCATTGTAGGCTGCTCTCCCAGGTTCAGAAAACAGTCCACCATAAAATGTGCTGCACACACCTGCATATTTGCTTTGTACTGTTCTGGAACAGTGTTGTAAATATAACTTAACCACTGATTTCTAGTTGTGTACTCATGTGGAAGGCCAAACAAAGTATATTCGCTTTCGCAACGAAACACACAGCATCTCCACAACATGGCTCCGGCTGCAACAATACTACAGCGAGAATAAAAATTATTCCTTTTTTGTTTGTGTACATTTGGGCGGTATTATGCAAATCTTCCCACGTTGTGACATAGACGTCGGGGCATGTTTGAATGAGCTGTTTAACGTTTATAAAGAATATCTCCTTGGGTTTGAGATCTTATATATGCACAAACAGCTTGTAACACTTCAAAGACAAAGGAAAACATGAAATCGCATCACATGACCCCTTTAAAAAAAAAAACAAATCAGTTTTTATTGCGATGTAAGGCTGTTGTTTCCCAGTAGATTTAGTGTGTTTTAGTGGATTGTTTGGTTGTCTGTATTTTTAAACTCAAAACTGGAACACACTACAGTTTTCAGACTCTGAACAGATTTTGCTGACTTTTGTCAGACATTTGCTGACTTTGTGAATGATTCCAGAGAAAAATTCGCCATCATACTCTATAATCGAATGAGAATCACATACTATCAGACTTTCATGCCATTCTGAACCACAAACTCGTGCAGAAACACATTCCTCATTGTTGGGACTGAGAGATGCGTGACAAATGATAACAATGTGTTCTAAAATTGGCGTTAAATATGTAACATGTTTGATATCCTTCAACAGGATAAATTCATAGTGTGAAGCTAAAAGAGTCACAGTCTGTGCGCATCAAACAAAATACAGTTTTCTGTGAAATCTGTCACTTCCAACTGACCGAAATCTGCAGACTGGCTCTGATGTTCGTAAACTAAAATCCAGACTACAAATCAGGACAAATCTGGGCAAGAGTTGTGTAGTGTATTCCAGCCTTTAGTGTTCAGTGTGTAGTAATGGTTTACTGTAGTATTTACTGACATCCAATCATAAATTGGCCTTTTTAAAAAGTTTTGTTTTTCCCCAAATTCTGTTTTCCATTAATTTTTTTCTGAATTCAATTTTAATGGATTAATTAAATTTTAATAATTAAATAGCATGTCCAATTAATTTAATTCATTAAACTTTAATCATTCAATAATTTATTAAAATGAAAACAATAATGGGGCCCTATGATTTTCAGAAGTCTTGTGTTGTCTGTTTTAATTTTTGTGGATTCTGCATTTTATGATTTAATACAAATTTATTATCATAAACTGTGGTTACAAATTAATGCATTAAATTAATAATTCAATTGCATTTTACTATTGTATTTTATTATTACTTTGGAAAGTACAATATCAACCTTACTGGGTTTTTTGTATAAATTTAGCTATTGAAAGGTGAAATTTCTCTTCCAAACAGTAAAATTTCATACAGTACACATTATACGAGTAGTATGCCATTTCAAACAAATGGTTGTTATGCTCTCCATTTCTGTCTTGCGCTGTATGATGGGATGCAGCCTGTGGAAAATGGAGACAGGAAAAGGCAGGTAAACAGTCATTATCGTGACATGTCTGTGAGACGCCCCCATGTGTTCCAGTGACATAGCTTGGGAAATTGGCTCTCTGTTACTACATATGCAATGCGAGTCGCACATGGGGCCACGCTAAAAAAACCCCAGAATCATCTTCTGGCATGGCTTGCAGTGAGCAGTCTCTTGAAAAGAGAAAAAAATGGAATATAATTGTGGTCGACAAAATCTTTCCGTTCCGCCCTCCTGCTACCTATCACTCCGCAATCTGTCCGGAGCGTGTGACTGCTGATGCTTGAGTAGCAGGTGGAATGTTTCGGTGAGCCCCATGTGGTGGATGGAGAGAGGAAGAGACGTGTCCTCCTCCCTCAATCAAGTGTGCTTGAGTGCACAGCACAACAACACGTCGTCAGGCAGGGGCCTCTAGGGCCATCTGTGGGGACGGGGATGGGGACAGGGAGGGGACCGCTTGCTCCAGACCTGGCGCAAAAGATGCCGCCTGGTCCACACATGTTCTCTGAGAACTGCGGGAGACCGACATGGAGAAAACTTTGAAGGAGGGATGCTCTTAAAAGAAGAGCTGATCCGCGTGACATCTTTGTTTCGGGCAGGATATGTAATATGACGGGGAGTTGAAGTCGCACGCCAAGCCCCAGCATGCCTGGGTGGGGCACATCCCCCAGATTGCCTAGCGCTCCTCCTGATTCAGATGTCATTTGTGTATTCTCTTTGGATCAAAGGCAGGTCACGTTAATTAGCGGATTTCACACTCCTCTGCCAGCAAACACCCCCATCTCCCCCCCTTCTCAGCCGTACTGTCACTGAGGCATTAGACATGTTAATCGCCTGCACAAGCCTGGAAGCGTAATAGTAACTCTGCGACACACGCTTCTGGAGGTCATGGCCGAGGCACCTTTGTGATCCTTGATCACACCCTGCACAGTTGTGGCTCGGTCAGTCCATCCCATGGGCTTCCCATTTAGGATCGCAGGGTCTTAAAGTGTCGCTTTGATCCACACCTGGGCTTCTGTTCCTCCTGCTGGGCTGGAACGAAAGCTACCATTGCTAGGGACGGGTTCTGGAGGCTGGCCCGAGTGCAGAAGCCCTTTGAGAAATTTTGCTCTATCCAGGCTTTTTGGCACTGAAGTGTCTTCTGATGTTCCTCTGCTCGCTATGGTGCATCATGGAGTATTAGCGCTATGTTGTGTCCCATGCATCAGTCCAAGGGCGAAGTAGAGGACAGAAAGTTTCATGTTAACCTGAAGACATTTAACTAGTCATGAGCAAACAGTAGTTTCATTGTGGACTGGAGAATACAGTAAAACACAATGTATCGTTCAAAAATGTGGGGTTGGTAAGATTTTAAAAAAGTCACAAAAGCTGCATTTATTTGATCAAAAATACAGTAAAACTGTAATATTGTGAAATATTACAAATTAAAATAACTTGACATTAACAATTCTTTCTATTTCTGTAATGGCAAAATTGAATTTTCGGCGCTCATTACTCCAGTTTTCTGACTCGCATGATATGCTTATTTATTATCAGTTCTGAAAATGTTGTGTTACTTAATGTTGTGTTAACTCAATTTTTGTTTAAACTTTTTAAAGGTCTTTACTGTAATTTCTGACCATTTGAAAGGAATAGTTCACCCAAAAATGAAAATTCTGTCATGTACTCATGCTCAAGTTGTTCCAAACCTGTACGAGTTTCTTTCTTGAGTAAATAATAAGAATTTTTTTATTTTGGGTTAAACTGTCCCTTTTTCTTTTCTTTCTTTTTCTTTTTGTTCCCCTTGATCCCAAACTTTTGAACGGTAGTCTGTTTTTCTAAGGTTGTCAGTTTGGATCTAATTACATATATGCTGAAAATTTAATCAGAAATAACAGCGTATGTGAATATTTGCTGAAAAAAGCCCTCAGTTGAAGTTAGGGGTGTAACGATACACATATTCGAATTGAACCATTCGGTATGAGGCTTTCGGTTCGGTGCGCATTACAAACCGAATGATTCGTTGGACTAATCCTATTACATTTGCAAAATAAAAGTGCTTAAAATGTGTGAAATATAATGTTCGCAGTGCCACTGTGCTCAACAAGGCAGCCCAAACGATGTTAACAGGCAATGTGATGTCTGCCCCTCCCAACCCCAAAGAAAAACACGTTACTACAGTATTGTGATTGGTGAGGTAGTTCGTTAGCATTTTCCCTCTTTTACTTGCTTTTATTTGCTTTTAAATAGCTTGTAAATGCATGTGCGCATTTTACTTTCACTTTCAAATTAGCGGAAATTCTATGTCAGTTGATTAAATTAACAACAACAAACGGTTGCCAGGTTTTCACAACAAAACCCGCTCAATTGCTACTTAAAACTAGCATTTTTGGTTTGGTTAGTGGTTCCTTTAGTAAAATTAGGACTCCAGGGGCTAAATATTACATTAATGTTATTGGTGTTGTCCATATTCGGTTGTCCATTAATTTTCTGAATTCCATTTTAATAGTTTCATTAAATTTTAATGATCAAAAGCATCTCTAATTAATTGATTTGATCAAATTCATAAAATATTTATTATTTTATTTCAATTTTTCTGGTAAATATTCCTTTAAAACATAATGTTTTATTAATAATTTTATTAGTAGTAGTGGTTTAACTACAAGTTAAACCAAACTTTTATTTTTATGGGTTGCTGTGAAAAAGACTGTAGTTTTTCTCAAAAGAAACTGTAAAATGGAGTGACTCTCAGAGCAGTTCTAGATATAGTACTCGTATATTGAGGGGACAGAGGCTGAAGTGTGTAGTAAACAAAACCGTGTTTCGTCTGCGCCATTCATTCACACAGAGACATGCAGAACATGCAGGATTCATATTTGAATAATATTATTGCAGCTTAATATTCACTACACTTGTCCATATCGCAATTTGACTTAAGAGTACTGACCTACTTTTGATTTATTCTTCCAATATTTGGCAAATTCCGTGACATTCCGTGTTATAGAGTAAATTCCATTTTTATGACTGGATCCCACGATTCCGTCCATGTTTTCTGCAGCACGGAAATCATAGGGCTGAGCTTCTGAAACGTTCAATTAATGCAATGACTGCTGTAGATACCAAGAAAATGGTTCCTTGTGTTAAACTGTATTTGTTCGGTAACACCAGTGTAGCTACACTAATTTGGGGTCAAGTTGATTTACATATTTTGCCCATATCATAATTAAAAAAGTCATGTCTTGATCACAAAAGTAAAAAAACAAAATAAATAAAAAATAGATTTCATGGAAACTTTCATCTAAACTGATATTAATAAAGCCTTGAAGTGGTGTGTACTTTCATATCGATCTGGTCTCATTTTGATACAATGCACACATCAACTCAAATCAATAGTCAGCTTGGAAGGCGACATTCAGAGCAGCATGTGTGTGATTTGGGAGTCAGCTGCCCTCCAGCACTAATCTGTGAATAGTTCAGGCTTTGAGTTTGCGATAATGGCGCTGAGATGCAGCCAAAGCCCATGAGAACATAGGCCCAATAGAGAGAAACCCCGAAGCCCTCTAATCCCTATTGGAACCTGTAAGTCTTCCTGGATGTGTATTTCCTTCCTGTCAGTGTGAGGAATAGTTCCGCCCAGTATCTTCATTAGGAGCATCATTTCCATTCCAGATCTGTCAGGGTGGTGTGAGACTGCCATCTAACCGTTCCCAGCTGCAGGTGAATCAGCGTGGCAATTAAGAGAGACAATTAGAGCCCATTCACTTCTGCAGGCTACGGGCGCAGAGATAAGCTCTAAGCCTCAGCTTAATTGGATCATTGTCTCTGCAGAAACACAAAATACTAGAGGAAAAAAAAGGAATTAAAATGTGATTAGTTCACTGACAAAAACAACATAAATAGGTTTTTAACTTCTTGGAAAGCTAGTCATTTCTTGAGGCTTTTAGGACTTTTAGTTTTACCCAAGTGGGTGAAAATGTGCATTGAATTTTGTATCACATATCGCCACCACTTCTGTGCCCATGGCGTCATTTTATATTGGAAGATGAAATTAGATATTAGTATGTGCCCTGACAATTAGATAATGGAATAATTACATCCTCACCCTGACTCTTCTCTGCCCTAGCCATTGGCAGCTTGGAATATTTGCGTAATGAACTGTTTTTTTATGCTTTTATTGTTTTGCTGATATCCTAAAATAATCTGAGTTTATAAAAACAGATGTAATTGTTTTTTTTGTTTTTTTTATGAGCCTCTCTGCACTTAACGCCCTCTTCATATGTGAAATCAGATACAGGTATTTGCTGAGCGTTTTCTCACAGGCTGTGGGTTTGCTGTTGGCTCCAGTATTGTTTGTACCACGCAATTTAATAAGAGCCTTTTGGCAAACTCTGAATTATGTATGACAGCATCACAAAAATAATTCTGCAAAACCATGAAGTTCAGACTAAACAAATTAGAAACCTTGCAGTTCATGTCTAATGTTTGTTAATCTGTTAGGAGGATGTAGAGCTGTAGGTGCTACATACAGTCAACAACTGCTTATATTTGAATGATTTTCATGCATTTGACTATAAGACTGATAATATCTATTATGGCTGTCACAATATGTGACCCTGGACCACTAAACCAGTCATAAGTAGGGCCCTATGATTTCTGTGATGTGGAAAACGTGGACGGAATCGCGGAATCCAGTCATAAAAATGGAATTTACTGAATAACGTGGAATGTCACAGAATTTGTCAAGTTTGAATGAATTTATCAAAAGTAGGTCATTACACTTAAATTAAACCGAAATATGGACTAGTTTCTGTAAATATTATGCCACAAAAATTCCATTTAAATGTGAATCCTGCATGTTCTGTGTGTCTCTGTTTTAATGAATGGAGCAGACGAGCAGTTTTGTTTACTACACTGAAGCGTGTGTATATATTACTACTGTTACTACTACTACTAAAAGGAAACAAACATTATTTTTTAGGGTTTAATCACACAACATTTCTTCCATGTTTTAATTTTAATAGTAAATTCCCCTTTGTTTGCCAAAAAAGGTTTGCTTAATTTTAGATAATTAAAAGATAAATGAAATGTTTTAAGCTATTTTAAATACACAACACAGAGTTTCTGAGGGTAAAAAAAGGCTATTTTAAGAATAAAATAAGTATGCATTCAAATAATTTGACATCCACAGAATTTGATAACAATAAAATGTATGGTGAGAAAAAATAAAACATTTTATAGGGCCCTAAACATGTCATTTTTGCTAAACCTTTATTAAATTTATGTGAAATTGTGTAAGTTTCATGATTTTAATTAATTAGACATGCATTAATTAGACATAATACAATTTAATTTAACCATTAAAAAGGAGTTGAGATATTAAAACGAGAAAAAATGATTTCATGGGGCCCTACATAAGTAGCATGGGTATATTTGTAGCAATAGCCAACAACTATGGGTCAAATTTATAGATTTTTCTTTTATGCCAAAAATCACTAGGATATTAAGTAAAGATCATGTTCCATGAATATATTTTGTAAATTTCCTACCGTAAATGTATCAAAACTTAATTTTTGATTAGTAATATGCATAGCTAAGAACTTTATTTGGACGACTTTTAAGGCGATTTTCCTAATATTTAGAATTTTTTTGCACCCTCACATTCCAGATTTTTTTAATAGTTGTATCTCGGCCAAATATTGTCCTATTGCATCCATCCTTTTTTTAATTTAGCTTTCAGATAATGTATAAATCTCAATTAAAAAAAAATTGACCCTTATGACTGGTTTTGTGGTCCAGGGTCACATATGAGATTTTCACTACGTGGTTGTCATGGACTAAATAATTTACAATGACTATATTGTGATATCTATAGAAATTTTGCAAACAAATACATAATGTGATCAGTGAGTTTAATCTTTAACTCTATTTTGGTTTTTTTTTCTTTTTTCTTTTTTTGGCCAATTAATTGCTTAAAATACAAAAGTTGGGATATGAAGATCATAAAAGAGTACAAGAAGAACAAGTACACTAAAAGATCAGCTGATAAAGAAAAGATTCACAGGACTGGTGGTACTTTCACTTCCTGTTGATTGGCACTTCCTGTGGTGTCTAACACGGTGTCTAAGCAAACCGTCCAAATTCATTTGCCCTGTTGTTGGAAGAGGAGCATATCAGGTGGAGTATGTCAGAAATAGAACAAGGCATCAGTTTACTGTCTGTGGCTTGTTACTCCATGCTACATATGATGTAGACAGCATCACTGATTATAAATGTTGTGTCACTTGCATCCAGTGTAGACATTGTCATTACAGAATCCAAACCACTCTCACACTGACGAGGTTACTCGCTTTTTTTGTCATTTCCCCAAATATAATTTTGAGCTGCAGCAGTAACTACATGCTGTGTCATTGCCTTTTGTCCATTTTATAATGGATGGCAACTAGCATTAAAGGAACACTCCACTTTTATTGAAAATAGGTTCATTTTCCAACTCCCCTAGAGTTAAACAGTTATAGCATAGATTATTGACTCGTTAGCATCTCGCTCAAAAATGACCAAAAAGTTGAAAATAGAAACCTGAAAAAAGGCTAGCTTCCGTCAACATAACCAACGTGACCACCTGCTTGCACAGGGAGACTATTTTCAGATGCTGCGTAATATAATAGCGCCTGCTGCACCCATGATACGGCAGAAATCAAGTTCCTTGATTATTACGCCAGAATGAGAGTATAGTTCCTAGCCATATCGGTCTAGAAAATCGCAACTTTTTATTTTCCGTCAGTCTTAGTACACGATGTAACTACAGAAGAGTCAAGTTTTAAATAGGAAAAATATCGAAACTCTTTGGTCATTTTTGAGCGAGATGCTAACGGTCACTTCAAAATCGTTCTACATTGCTGTTTTAGTTTTTTTTTTTTTTTGCACATTTACTTTGTAAACACTGAGTCGGTACTTCTGCAGCAATGTAGGACGATTTTGAAGTTGGAGGAGAAAATGAGATGGGAGTTTTTCGAAATACCCTAACTGTATTGAGCTGGATTACACAGAGTTTACATGTGCATTGCAGAGCTAGACAAGATGAGCATTTGAGGTTAAAAAGTATAGAAATTGTCAATTTTGTTTTGGAAAATAACCGATTGTTTCAATAGATAAGACCCTTCTTCCTTGGCTGGGATTGTTTAGAGCCTTTTGAAGCTGCATTTAAACTGCATTTTGGAAGTTCAAATTCGCAGGCACCATAGAAGTCCACTATATGGAGAAAAAAAATCTTGAATGTTTTCCTCAAGAAACATAATTTCCTTACGACTGAAAGAAAGACGACACGAACATCTTGGATGACAAGGGGGTGAGTAAATTATCTGTAAATTTTTTGTTCTGGAAGTGAACTTCTTTAAAAACCTTAATGTAAGATGGCTTAATCACGATTAATCATGATTCATTTCAGAAAAAATGTGCAATTAATTTTTTTGTTTTTTAATCGATTGACAGCACTAGTTTTAACACAATATCGATATTTCATATCTAAATTTCGCTGTTATTGTCAACAGTGGTATACTGTGACACCCCTAGTATCTATCCAGGTTTCCTGCCATTTTGTCATCTTCGCTGGCCAGGTTTCTGAATTGTGAATAGACGTTGGTGCCACATAATGGCATTCAGGTTTTCAGATGTATTCATTTGTCTGATGTCAGAAAGTTGCATAAGTTCAGTAAAAGCTGTTTTTATAGCTTTGTTTTGATAAATGGTCTTTTCCCCCACTGGAAAAAAATTTAAATTCTAAAAGTTATAGTATGTTTTTCACAGTACAATGAACACTTTTATCTCCTGAGATCAAGGAGAAGTTTTATTTCTCAGGATGACCCCTTTAAGTCATATAAAAAGACATCCATTTTGGCCAGAGCCTTCATTATACTTCTAAAGGACGTTTTTCTTTCTCTCTTCATAATATGGCTCTGATCTTGTCACTATAGACTTAACCGGTGGAGAGTGGTCTATGTAGAGTGTAAGCCAGTAGCTTTTAGGATGCCATTGTTAGTAGTGTTTTATATACATTAGTATTGATGTGAATTATAATCTCTGAATATCCATATATCAAATATTTATCACTATTACTTTTATCTCTCAGCTGAGTGTAAGTATGTGTGTTTTTGTGCATTGGGTTTTAAAGAGATAGCTCACCCAAAAATTACAATTCTGTCATGAATTACTCACCCTCATGTTGTTCCAAACCAGTAAGAACTTTGTTTATCTTTGGAACACAAATTAAGATGTTTTTGATGAAATCCATGTGTTTCATCGTAGCTTCATAACATTATGGTTGAACCACTGATGTCACATAGACTGTTTTACCAGGTGTTATACAAGTTTTTCTCAGTCTGGGAACATTTCAGTTGCATTGCCGAGTATGAAGGGTCAGAAAGCTCTTGGATTTCATCAAACATATCTTGATTTGTGTTCCAAAGATGAGCGAAGGTCTTACGGGTTTGGAACGACATTCATGACAGAATTTTCATTTTTGAGTGAACTATGCCTTTTAATCACTGACTAGTTTAGTAAATCATTGATTTTGATTAGTTCAAATTAGTTTAAATGACACATTAATCGACCAGAGTTGGAAAAGTGTGAAGACATTCTGCATTTCATATATGAAAAGTGTGACAGCACAGATTGTATTGTGAGACTCCAGGTCCAGCACTGTGAATAGTATTTGACCTAGCTAGTAAGGGAAAGAAATTGCAGTTTTTGCCCTCTGCCCCACACCTGTGGCCACAACAATACACACAGGCCTTGAGGAAAAAGGAAACACGTGTGACTGTCAGCAGACCTTTCTCTGTGTGTGTGTACTTCCTTTTCCTCTGCCCTCTCAGGCTTGATAAGAGAGAGGGGGAAAACAGGATGAAAGACAAGACAAACGGCAGTGGGGCTTTTTCTTTTTACACTTTTTCTTCTAAAGGGATTAGTTCTGAGGTAGGGTTGGTGACAAAAGAACAATGTTCCCACCTCATGCTCAACGAGGCTGTATGTATGTGCAGTGCGGTTTTCTCCTCTAGAGGAACCAGGTCTGGGGTATTATTTTTTATTTGTATTTTTTTAAAGAAAAGAGGTTGAGGCATACTTGTGAGTGGGACAAGTTCCTTTTAAGTTCATGTTCAAAGGCTCATCTAATAGTTGAAACCTGATTCAAGGGAAATTAATGGCCCCACTCTCTTTTTGAAGCCTGAGAAGATGGGGTTGTCCACTTCATTGGCAAATTCTGCAGAAGGTTTTAAATTTTCTGTAGAAAATCTTATCTCTGTTCTGAGTGGCTGTCATGAGTCTGAAACTCATTTTGCAATATCGTTTGTATATTAAGGTTAGATTAGAATCTGTCATATACATATAATGCATAAAAGCAGTGAGAAAATCAAAAAGTGGAGATGTTTTTAACATTATGCAAATTAGAGATGAAAAGTGACAGGCAGATATTAAACGCAAATGCTTTATTTCACATTCCAAATGCATTGTGGATTCTTTCATTATAGCGATTAGCTAAAGCTAAAACTTTGAGAGATATAGTGCAAAAATCACTCCTTTCGATTTGAAAATGATGCGATTGAATGCTAAGGACTGAATGTGCAGAAAAGCACCATGATAGACAAGGCGGCCATAAAGATAGCATTAAAATCAATGTGGATTTGCTGCGACAGAGAGCAAGCTGAAGCTGCAGATATAGTGATCCACAGTTTGTTCAGAGACAGGATGATCAGGATGATTCTTCCCGACACGGGCCGAATTGATATGCGCTGAGAAGGGAACGTGGAAGAACAACAGGCTGCTCTCTGAGATAAGCCTCCTCGGTCCTCTTCAGATGTGCATGTGTTTACTCTGAATAATTTAAGCAGTACACTCCAGCAACTGTCTGATAAAGACTGCGTATGACATTAATGAGTCTGAGCAGTCAGTAGATAGCAATTGAAGTGCTGGTATTGGCTATTCGAGCTTGTTGATGTGACTACTCAGCAGAGCAAGAAATAGGCCATAATGGTGGATCTCAGCAGATTTACTGAAGGACCTGATACATATCTGAAATCGAGCAGAGAACAGACATGATGAGGTCAATTTGTAGTGGATTTTTTCTTTCATTTCTTTACCTAGCCTGTGCAACCATGTAAAGTGGCTTTTTGCTGACAAATTTAAATGATTTTCCCAAATGTTCATTTTTGTTCTTAAAATGCAAATAATAGAGGGATTGGTTTCAATTAATCTTTTTTATTTTATTTTATTTAAAATTTATTTTGTTATATTTTGTTATCCAACACATTTATTAATGATTTTAATACATCTTTTTTTTTTTTTTTTTTTTTTTTTTTTTTTTAAATACATTAGAGCCCTATGAAATCAGTTTCATTTTTTCCCCCCAAATTCTGTTTTATTTATTTTCCAAATTCCAATTTTTTTCTGGATTCCATTTTTTTTTTTCATTTTAATTTTTCTGGCCTTTTTTTTAATAGTTAAATTACAATTTATTAATCAAAAAGCAAGTCTAATTAATTACAATTATGAAACTTATGCAATTTAACATCAATTTATTAAAAGTTGAACAAAAATTAAATGTTTAGGGCCTTATGGAATGTTTTCTCACCTTCTGTTTTATTGTTAGCAAAATACTGTTTAAGCATGTCTTATTATTTAAATGCATAAAAACAACTTAATTTATTAGTTTATTTTTACAATATTGACATTTTCTGGTTATCAAATGAAGGCATAAAATATTAATTTAATTTATCTTTTAATCAAATGAAAATTACTTTTTTAGCAAACAAAGTTACTATTAAAATTAAAACATGAAGGAAAATTTGTGTGATTATTCCTTAATAAAATAAAGTTTTAACAATTTTAGTAATAATAGTTGTAGTAATATTATGTACATTCTACTAAACAAAAGTAATATGTCTTCAAGTTAAACTAAACTTTTATTTTGACGGTTGCCTTGAATACCTTTACATTTCTGTGTGCATATATATGACGATAGTTTCTCTCAAAAGAAATGGCGAAATGCTCATGAATTTGGCAAGGCGGCAGACGCTGAAATCACAGCGAGCGTTGCGCACTTTAGTGTGTGTGTAGTAATCAAAACTGTGCGTCTGTGCTATTCACACACACAGAGACTCGCAGAACATGAACGGTTTATATTTAAATAGTCTTTTTGCTTAATATTTAGAGATACTTGTCCATATCGTGATTTGATTTAAGTGTAATGACCTACTTTTGATTATTTCATCCAAACTCGCCTTATACAGTAAATTCTGTTTTTATGAATGGATTCTGCGATTACGCCTGCATTTTCCACATCGCGGAAATAGTATAACTAAGCTCAGAGTAGACAATACAATAGAAAGTAGTGTTGGTTATTTATTGTCAAATATTGTTTTGTGGTGCTCAGTCTTTCTCCCACACCACATACAATTTACAAACTAACAGCTCATTTGAAATGTTTTCTCCTGTTGTACTGCAGATTACGCAGTGGTGCAGGAAACACTGCTACACAGGCACAAAACCCACACAAACTCCATCCAGGAAGTTCACTGCTCAGACCTTATGCTCAATGGAATCTGCAGATGTTTGGTCTGAACTATGGGGGAATTTTGAATGGGTTCTGACCCTGTGTGACCCAGAGCGTGAGTCATTGGAGTGGACTCAGCTGCTTTTAAGATTTTCCTTGAGGAAACTAAGAGAAAGCATGTGCAGGAAAACGGGCAGGAAATACTGTATGTGTGTGAGTCAAGGAGTGAGTTACTTTATGAGTTTAAAAACCAGGGTGAAAAAGGACAATCTAAATCTGCTCTTGAGCTACTGTCATCCAGAGATAAGTTTGGATTGTCTTGAATCCTTGTGCACCTTTTGTAATTACTTCTCTTACCCTGAGCACTTTATCTGGATTAATGGGAAGATTTGGCTAAAATGCTGGGCATGCGTGACCCTCGCTCTGACCCCTGACCCTGCTGAATCTTGACCTTTGACGTGAAGTAAACAGCAGCATTTCTGGATGGCAAACCAGTGTCTGCACTGTGAAGATACTGCTGCTGTGTCCCAGAGGAAAACTGTATGTTATTCACAACAAATTTGTATATTTTAGTTCCTAGTAAAATTCTATAAAATTTGAACTACGTTTTTACTTTTTTTTTTTTTTTTTTTTTTTTTGTAAGAAAGCGTGTTTGTTCAGATGTTTAGCAGTCAATAGGACTACTTCAATATATAGATTTTGAAAAATATAGGTGTCATGATTTAATCATAATCTTCGTTTGAACATTCCTGATGTCTGTTCTTACAATGTCAAGATTAAAAATAAATACGTTTTTGTACAGAGCTTCCTGTCCTGCAGGTGTCACTGCGTTCTGCTCAATTGTGTATGTTGTGAATGTTAATTTGCAGAATTTATTGTGATTTGAAAAACATTATTTAAATATATCATTTTCAGCATTGGCAGCATTATATACTGGATATTATATAAATGGATATTTTAACTGAAAAATACATTGTTACTCAAATGAATTGGAATTGAATCAAGAGCGAATCAGAATAAAACTATGAAATCTGTACGGAAGCCCAGCCCTAAGGTGTTGTGGTTGGTTTGATAAAATTAAAAAATTAAAAACTCAGTTTATTGTTTCTATAGGGAAATTGATTTTTATTTTTAACAATAACTTAAAACATTTAAAGTCAGACCTACTGTGTGTTTCAAGATTGCTTTTGTTGAAACTTGTTAATGTTGAAAAACTTAATTACCCATGAAGCTGGACAGAAAATTCACCAATTGGCATCTCAGCAAACTGTGTACATATTTTGCAATAAACTTAAAATACACTACCAGTCAAAAGTTTTTGAACAATAAGATTTTTAATGTTTTTTTTAAAAGAAGTCTCTTCTACTCACCAAGCCTGCATTTATTCGATCTAATGTACAGCAAAAACAGCAACGTTTTGAAATATTTTTACTATTTAAAATAACTTTTAAAATGTAACTTATTCTTGTGATTTCAAAGCTGAATTTTTAGGTTCATGACTCCAGTCACATGATCCTTCAGAAATTATTCTAATATTCTGATTTGCTGCTCAAAAAACATTTATTATTATTATTATGTTAAAAACGGCTGAGTAGAATTTCAGGTTTCTTTGATGAATAGAAAGTTCAGAAGAACGGCATTTATCTGAAATAGAAATCTTTTGTAATTATTATAAATGTCTTGATCATCACTGTTGATCAATTTAAAGCATCCTTGCTAAATTAAAGTATTTTTTTCTACAACCCTCCAAAAATAAATTATACTCCAAGCTTTGAATGGTATAAGCTTTTTATTTCAGATAAATGCTGATCTTTGGATCTGTTGATTCATCGAATCCCAGCAAAAAATTTACTCAACCGTTTTAAATATTGTTGTTAATAATAATAATAATAATAATAATAATAATAATAAATGTTTCTTGAACAGAAAATCAGCATATTAGAATGATTTCTGAAGGATCATGTGACACTGAAGACTGTAATAATGATTATGGAAATTTAGATCATAGGAATAAATTACATTTTTAAATAGAAAGCAGTTATTTTAAGTTTATTAAAAATATTTAGCAATATTACTGCTTTTGCTGTATTTTGGATAAAAAAATGCAGGCTTGAACAGTAGAAGAGTGTTCTTTGAAAAACATTAGAAATCTTACTGTTCAATAACTTTTGACTAGTAGTGTACATTGTTTCTTATAAATAAAGTAATCAACTTTAATTTCTTATTGTTTTATTTTCGTATATTTCATTTGTAATTTGATTATAGAATTTGCTTTATCTATTTTCCAATTTTCAAAAACACTTCCGGATCCAACACAGCTAAAAAAAAAAAAAAGTGGGGAGGCACTAATGCACTTTATTGATTTGTGGTTGCTAGGGTGTTTTGAGTGGTTGCTAGGTGGTTTCTTACTAGCCCAAGTGTGCTTAGACATGGCTTGGGTTTTATGGTTTGCGGTATTCATTTATACTAACATGAGTCAAAGTTTAATTCTAATAAAAATAGTAATCCTTGCCTTAGCAAGCACTGCTAATTATGTTTTAGTCCTCAGACGGTCCACCTTCAGATTTAAATTTTTCAGACTAGATTTTTTTCCCCCTCCCTGAGTTGTAGACACGTGGTTGGCAGAAGGGTGGTGAATACTATTTACAGCAAAACAGTGGCAAAGGACAGACAGATCTAGCACAGTCATATCACAAACAATCAAAACAGATATTTGGAGAGGGTACTAGAAAAGCGTTTGGGTGTGTATGTGTGTGTGCTTGACAATCCGGTGGTGAAGTGTTTATCGTGCTGTGTTTGCACGGCTGCTTGTGAGATCATAGTTTTCCTTCCCTCTATTCTTGGAAGGCGGAAGTCATTTCACAGGGATTTCTCTCGCTCTCTTTGTCTGAGCCACCAAGAACGTTGCTTTCCTGTTTCTTTCTCAGGTGTTTAGTTCATTCGAACTATTAAAATAAAGCTGACAATGTTTCAACAAATGACCAACAAATGCAATCCATAAAACCTATTTTTCGAACACTCCCAGTGCGTGTACCCGTAAACAAGCTCGCGCTGAATGAAGTGGTATCCGTCTACACGGAGGCGGTATTGTTCCAAGCACATGTTAAACTACCATGTTTGCCATCATTTCCTGTTTCTGGGCTGTCAGGATACAAGTATTTCCTGTGCTGGGACAACCATGAAGCCCTTCAATTTATGCCATATCCCACTCCAAATACCATCTCCTCTGGCAGTTAATATAATTCCCCTCCTCCATGGTTAGGAATAAATTGCTGGCTTTTATGGGAAAGCGCTCATTGTGCCCTAACAGCAGATATTTTATATGTGAGCTAATGAAACAAAAGCATATTTATTGCCATCTTAAGATTAAAGGTTTAACAAAATGTGATCATCCCTCTTCAGACAGCAAAGCAGACATTAAATTATAACCTAATACAATGAATTTTTTTAGAAGGGCTTTTAAGAAGTTTTTTTATGAGTCCTTTGACATTTTCACCATTTTCAATCAAGTTTGATATTTCATTGCGGTGGCAGTAAATTTTTTTGTGAAATTGCTGGTGAGTGAAAAAGCTACAATTCAAGACTATTAATGAAAGGAATCATATTTTGACCTCATTAGTGTTTATAAATTTGAAAGAAGACTCCCATTTAACATCCTTTCAGTTCAGCCTTCATGTCAGCTTTTATTGCACATTTATATACATAAATATCAGAAGCATTTTCTCTGAGGAGGCAAGGGAGGCAGTGCCTCCTCAAAAAATTGGATGAGAAAATTCATAGTACAAAAATAATACAACAAGAATATTACAAAATAAAAAGTGTATAAATCACTAGTTTTACTTAGGAGACATTGTCCAACAGTGACACCAGCAGGAAAAGTTACAGTTGGAGTCTGTGTCTCTCTTGCCTCCCCTGAGCCCATTGAGTTTTAACAGACCTCCTAATAGGGCTGGGTATCACGATACTTGTTAGGCACAGACTGAATTGCCTATTGAAAAATAACATTCTGTAACAAACTTTGATACCTAAGGGGTTAATCTTGTCAGTGTCAGTAAGCCAAAGGTAGGGCTGCATGAAAAAAATCGCATGTGATTATCATGAGCATCTCGTCAGTAGTAGTAGTAGATAGTAGATACTGAAGACCTGAAATGGGTGTGTCAGACAATGGAGAGATGCAAAATATGCAGTGTTGGGGGGCCTCCAGGAATGTGGTTGGGAACCACTGCCATAGGTCACTGACAAGCTACGCAATATCATGTTCATAATCGCAGATGATTCGAAGATCGTCCAAAAAAAAAGACGGAAAACGTGTGTTACATGTTCAGTCGTAGATACTGTAGCATCATGCTACATGGGACAATAAATAGGATTTATATTCTGCTTTTACTCACTTTAAACCACTGAGTGTTTGAAATAACTTCTGATTGCAGTCTAATGTGTGTTTTGGCCGTATAACATTTGCTGAAATGTTTTTATATCAAGCTAATCACTACATCTGCTTAGCATTTCTGATATAAACATCTTGTATTAATATGAAAATAGGCCGAATCTAATGAAAATCACATACAAATCATATACTGTTGTAATTGTGTGTTTTTATTAGCTTTGATTCATCTGTAAAAACTTTCTTTTTTAAGCTATTTTTAGCTTTTTTTTATCAATAAATCAGTGGAAAATGAATAGAAATAATGATTCTGTCTGAGCTATGTGTTCTAAAATGAACATGCACTAGTGTAAACGTAGCCTAAAAGATGTGGAAACTGAAAACTATTTGAACATTATTAAAACTATTTAATGCAGTGGGCATTCGAGCATTCGAGTCTGTAAAAACTTCAAGTTGAAAGTATTAAAAAGTGTTTTTGAGAAAATGTAATCTTGTTAAAATTGATGTCATAAAATTGGTATTGAAAAAAAGTATTGTTCGTTCAGGAACCAGTATCTAGTCTAGGTATTGGTATTGTTATCAGTATTGCAAATTTCTGAATGATACCCAGCCCTACCTCCTAAAGCATGTGGTGAGTTTGGTGGGTAATTGAAAATAAATGGTAGAGGAGAGGAGACAATCATCCATCATGATACATTGGATATGACTGGTTATGTTTGGGAAGGAAAGGAAGGAAAGGATGTGATGAGTGGCCAAGTATGGTGACCCATACTTGGAATTTGAGCTCTGCATTTAACCCATCCAAGTGCGCACACACACACACAGTAGTGAACACACACGCACACCGTGAACACACACCCGGAGCAGTGGGCAGCCATATTGTTATCGCTGCGGCGCCCGGGAGCAGTTCAAGAGAATCACCTCAGTCGTGGTATTTAGAGTGGAGAGAACGCTGGTTATTCACTCCCCCCACCTTCAATCCCTCCTGGACCTGGGACAAGCCTGACTCCCTAACCATTAGGCCACAGCTGCCCAAAAAAACACACATGACTCATCTCTAATTTAAATAAGTAAACAACTCACACACTTAAAACTTGACATAAATAAGACTTGAAATGGCCCGAAAATATGATCTGTGGAAGTTTAAAGTAAGTAATTAATTACATTGTGTATATATATATATATATATATATATATATATCTTTTTCTGGTAGTGTAAATAATGTTTATTTAAACCAAGAAAATGTGACTGGGACTACCTCCTCATTTCAGAACATTGCACACCACTGATCTATATATGTGACCTTGGACCACAAAACCACTCGTAAGGGTCAATTTTTTTAAATACATCATCTGAAAGCTGAATAAATAAGCTTTCACATTGATGTATGGTTTGTTAGGATAGAACAATATTTAGCAGAGATACAACTATTTGAAAATCTTGAATCTAAGGGTGCAAAAAAAAAAAAAAAAAAAAAAAATTGAGAATCACCTTTAAACTTATCCAAATTAAGTTCTTGGCAATGCATATTACTAATCAAAAATGAAGTTTCAATATATTTACGGTAGGAAATTTACAAAATATATTCATGGAACATGATCTTTACTTACCTAATGATTTTTGGCATAAAAGAAAAATCGATAATTTTGACCCATACAATGTATTTTTGGCTATTTCTACAAATATACCCGTGCTACTTATGACTGGTTTTGTGGTCCAGGGTCACATATAATATTTATGTATATATGTATATATATGTGTGTGTGTGTGTATAGACAGATAGATTTTTGTTTTAAGTCTCACCAAGTTTGCATTTATTTAAACAAAAACACAGTAATATTATGAATTATGTAAAAGAACTGTTTTCTGTTTTATTATATTTTAAAATATCCTTTATTCCTGTGATGACAAAGCTGAATTTTTAGCAGCCGTGTGCTGCTTAATATTTTTGTAGAAACTGTGATACTTTTTTCAGAATTCTTTGATGCATAGAAGGTTCAAAAGAACAGCATTTATTTGAAATAGAATTTTTATAACATTATAAATGTATTTACTGTCACTTTTAATCAGTTTAATGCCTCCTTGCTGAAAAAAAGTATTCGTTTCTTTTTTTATATGGCTCATGTGAATATCTAGGGAAACTAATATTTAATTATTCAATACCATGGTATATCAAAGTACAATGATATATAATCTGATACAATTTGTGTAGAAAGTGGAATCATGGGAAATTCCTTGTGCTCATGTCTTCTGCTATGTTTGCTTACATCCCAGAATGCAGTCTTAAGGGAGAATCCAAGATTGTTTACTACGGCACAATCAAGGGGTTCACGAGAACATGTTGTGCGCAACAAAACATTGTTTTGCTGTCCTCAGCCACCTCGAGAGTCCTGTAAATTCCTGATTATCTTCTGCTATCACTTCCTTAATTAAGTGACCTTTTGTTAGTTAGCATCAGTTACAGGGGTTTAGCCCTATTAAAGCAATAATCACATCAGTGGCATAATTTCCATTTAATCAACACACTAATTTTAGTACCATTGTCTCGGCACACAAGGGCACGGGGACGTATTACATTAATAAACTTGGCATGGATGAATGTCTTCTCCGCCACCCAGACGATTCGACCCCTGTGCCAAGAGCAGAGGGGGTGAGCGGGCTGGTGAATGGAGGGGGCTGGATATGCACATTAAGCTACTGACACGGATCCCGAGAGACCGAGCTGGAAATTTGCAGCCTGCAGAATTCCTTTTTTTCCCCTGATTAGCCTAGGTGAGATTATTCAGCAGTCACTGACACGTCTATTCCTACAAATTAACAATGCAATTAATTGGATTTACTCTACACATTTGACACCAGATGTGCTGTGTATCAGGTTGCCGCTGTTGAGATGAAACGTCCTGGCGCTCGAGTGTCTGTCAGGAGTAAGGCTTGCATCAGGAGGCGGATGACGCATAAATCTCACATTTGCTTTTGGTTTGAGGCGATGACAATGTGAATTTCAATTACCAGCATCAGCTATAATAGAGCGAAGCTGATGGAGGAAATCTCACTGGAAGACATTTACAAGGCTGTGAGAATGTGCGCTAGAAGTACCTTTTCTTTCACATAATTACTCTCTAATTAACCATTAGTTATTCGATTAGCCCTTTTAATCCTTGAGTCATGGGTACGAGTTTCTAAATGGTGGCTTAGTCATTGGCAGCCCTGTGACGACTAATTAAAGGATGTGATGCACAAAATGGCCCGCAGAGAGAAGTTTGGTGGGGGGGGGCAGTCATTAATTTGTAATAAAAATTAAATTATAAAATGGATAGTTCTGTCTCGAAAATCTGATTGGATGAGTCATCGTAAAATGGCCGACAGTCACACACCTGAGGGGCTGATGCTAGTATCCCAGGACAAATTTTTATGGGTGAGCAAGTCATAGCATAGAGGACCTTTGTGGGCTGCCCTCATCAAATGGTGGGGGCAACAGGGTTTCTTTACTTCTTTACTTTAGGAGTGTATTGCAGAATTAATAAGCACTTGTTTACCTGTACACATTTACCTGTACCTACAGGAATTAAAGGGATAGTTCACCCAAAAATAACCCGTAAGACCTTTGTTCATCCTCGGAACACAAATTAAGATATTTTTGATGAAATTCGAGAGATTTCTGACCCTGCATAGACAGCAACATAGTAAAAAAATGCCATGTTCCATGCCCAGTTGTTGAATAAAGTTATTTTTGTTTTCTTTGTAAAGAAATTGTGTTTTTTGAGGAAAACATTTTTGCATTTTCTCCATATATAGTGGACTGGTATGGTGCCCCAAATTTCCAAAAGGCAGTTTAAATGTGGCTTCAGTGATCCCAAATATGGTTGTAAACGTACTCAAATGCTCGTCTTGCCTTTCTCTCCCTGAACTCTGTGTATTCTGACTCAAGACAGTTAGGGTATGTTGAAAAACTCCAATCGTATTTTCTCACTTCAAAAATCATTTCAAAATCATCCTACATCGCTGCAGAAGTACCGACCCAGTTTTTGCAAAGTGAACATGCAAAGAAGATCAAACACCCTTAACAAAAAAGGTAAAACAGCGATATAGGGCGATTTCGAAGTTGATGGAGAACATGAGATGGGAGTTTTTTGACATACCCTAACTGTCATGAACCGGAACAAAAACAGTCCAGGCAGAGTAAGACGAGATGAACATTTGGCATTAAAAAGTATATAAATTGTATTATTTTTATTAAAATAACCGATCGTTACGCTAGATAAGACCCTTCTTTCTTGGCTGGGATCATTTACAACCGCAATTGGGATCGTTTGAAGCCGCATTTAAACTGCATTTTGGAAGTTCAAAATCCGGGCACCATATCAGTCCATTATATGGAGAAAAATGCTGAAATGTTTTCCTCAAAAAGCATAATGTCTTTACAACTGAAGAAAGAAAGACATGAACATCTTGGATGACAAGGGGGTGAGTACATTATATGTGAATCTTTGTTTTGAAAGTGGACTTCTCCTTTAATGACAGATTTCTTTTTTGGTTGAACTATCCCTTTAAACGTAGCGTAAACGTCCAATATACTGAATGCACAAAATAATACTATTAATAATGCAGCTGGAACAACCAGAAGTCACCTATAATTAGGCTAATGAACCACAATAATTTACTATAGTAGTTTATTTATTTGCTTGTTTGTTTATTTATTTATTGTTAATTCTACTACTACCACTACTATGATTTTTTTTTTTTTTTTAATTGCTGTAAACAGTAGTAAAATCACTAGGGCTGCCTTTGAATAAAGGTTTTTCTGGTCAACTAGTAGTTGTTCATTTTAAGCATTAGTCAACTATTAGTCGCACATTTATTAATAAACCATATAGTCGGCAACACTTACTCATCATCTCCACAGTAGTGATGCGCATGTATGCATGTTTCACGGTTCATTGAAATTGGCTTTTTCAAACAGATTACATAATCTGAGAATATTTGTTTTCTGTTTGAAAGTAGACATTTCAATTTCTATAGATAGATATTTTCATATCTGTAAGGCAAGTATACACAGAGTTTCAAAGTTTCGCACTCAAGTTTACAGAGACCGAGATGGCAGAAAGTGCATCCTGTTTGCTCTTTACAGATTCGAAAGATGCATTACTTTTATCTGTATGACCAAAAATGACTGAGTATTTTAAGAGCAAGTGATTGCAGCGGTGCCTCCATGTGTCATGCAGTGAGCGTGCAACTATTCAGCTTCCACACTCTGCACACATTTTTCTAGGTTAAGATTAGATTGAGCTGCCATGTAAAGTTGCTACTACATACATCTTTCAGATGAAAAGCCATATTTGAGGTTGATCAATGATAGGTAAGTATTTGGATGTCCTGCCCGATGTACTATATTACCACATAGACCAGCTGTTAACGATCTGTGACTAATAAAATTTTGGACAACCAAGCCTCTTCTCGTCGACCTAAAAATCACAGCTTGTTTCAATTCAGATATACAAAAATGTGATGCACATTCAAGTCTTTGACCTTCAACGGCTTTTGTTGGTGATTCTGCGTTTTGTTCAGCTTTCCAATTTCAATGAACCGTGGCCACACAAAAAGTCATTTTGAGCCAATATACACAGAGCCATTGTCACAATGTGGTGATTTCTGTGACAAAAACCGTCTAGTAATGAGTCTTGGCTATTTGAAAGCACTCCACCAAAGGTTATGACAAGAGAGCGTCTCTCTCACTCGCTGTCAAAGTAATAATTCTTCTTTCTGGTCACAGAAAATGTCAGTCTGAGGCATTCAGATTCTACCATTTATTACACTTATTACATTCTTAAATAAAAATGCTCCACTGAACAGTTCTTGCATAGATATCTTACAATACCAATTTAAAAAAGAATTATGAAACAGACCAGTAACAAAAATAAATTTCATCTTCTTCCTTAATAAAGAACATTACCATACTAACATTATATCATACAAATAATAATATTTTAAACACTTTGTACAGCAAAAGAACCAATAAAGAAAAACACACAAGGAAAGAACAGAATAGAGAAAAAAAAAAAAATAACGGAGAGGAAGAGTGTGAAGATTACAGGACGTGAGGGGGTGGAGTGTTAGTGATGTGGCGAGGGAAAGAGAGGACAGTGAATATGAGGGTCCCTGCTCTAGCGAGAAACTACATGCTTCAGCCTACATATGGCAAAATGTCGTCCTACTTCCATACAGATAAATCAAGATGGCACATAACTGTTCTATTTTTTTCTTTCTTTTTTCAGATTTGTACCTGCTCTACCAACTGGCGGCTGTCTGCGATTTCCATGTTTGGATAAGAGAGGAAGAGAGCACCTGTGAAAGCATTGAGGTCTGTTGTTGGCCGGTTGCTCCCTGGTTAATGATGTCTAGGGACATTCATAGGTAAGTGATCGCTGACAGCTGGTAACACACAACTGCAGGATAAAGCTGAAGTGATAGCGTTTTCAGGAAGTGACCATGGTTCTGCAGGTGCAGGGTGGGATAAATGGGGGTGGGAGGTGAGGAACACAAAAAGCCAAAGGGAAAAACCTGGTGAAACCTTATGTACTGACATATCAAGTTTGGACAAACACAGATACAGACGCACTTCAAGATGCAGTATATCTCAAGACAAACGACTCTCATTTGCGTTTGCAGGGGAACCATGTGGATGAGCATTTGAATGTATATGCAGAAAAGCAGACTTTATTTTGATGCACTGTTGACCAAAAAGACAATTTATGCTGTGGCATGAACCTACAAGCTGACTAAGCTGAAGAATGAATGGTTCCCGTGTTCTTGTGATAAGTGCATCTTGAAATGCCACTAAATGTTATGTAGACAATCGACAGCAGTGTCATTTAAACAGACTAAGCTAGCGGTAACAATGAAGAGTGTTAGTTATGCAGTGAAATGTTGTTCCAATACGGACAATAAAAAACGAAAAAGTTGTCACCTCTGACCTTTTGTCATAAAATCCCCTTGTGATGTTTCAAGCATCTTTTCGTATAAAATTTAAGCTGCCAAAAGCCTCTTTGAAGCTAAAAAGCAAACGGCTTGGGAAGGGAGCTTCGCTGGAAGAGTGCCCAGATCTAGTACACTTAAAATTGTTCCCTTAGAATGTTTTCAAACATTCTTACTGTCATGTAAAACGCTCCGACACGGAATCATCTCCGTAGATAAAGTGGTCTTCTGTACAGCTAAGTCAGAATCGTGTTAGGAATTACGTGAGCGATCGCTTCAAAACCGATCGGCTAGATGTTGATTTCTAAAGACATGCGTGACCTGCACTGACTATAGAAGCGCTAGAACCGATGCGACTAATTCGCTGTCTGAACTTCACGGTAGGCTCTAAACTCATCCTCAACTTTGCATTCAAACCGTATTTTACAAGCTCACAAACTCGAGACCAAGTCAATGGTCACTTAGACGTTCAAGAACGAAGCTGGTGTAGGGCAAAAGAGATACTGTGAGAATAAAACTAAACACAAATTTCTTCTTTCTCTCTTTCAGCACCCAGCAGTTTATTTGCAAATGCGTAAATCTTTGGGCAAAGTATGCATCGGACGCCTGTGCGATTGCCTGGACCGTTGCTGTTGTTCTGAGAGCGCGAGATCGGGGGGTTTCAAATGGCACTTGATATGTGAGGGGATGTGTACGGATGAATCTGATTGGCCTATTCCATATTCATTTGGTAACGTCTGGAGCGTGTTGGCAAAAAGGAGATTTGTTTGTACGTTTGCATTTAACGTTGCTTTGCACTGTATTTAAACACAATATTTCTATGTGTATCTTCAGTCTTGATTCGAAAATTGGCTTCATGAAAGAAAATGATATGAAGCTTTTATTTAGCTCCCTGCATTCCTGCTGTTGTATTCCATATGGTGACTGAAGGAATAAGCAGTCAGGGAGAAAAACAGGAGAATAGAGCAGTGTGAAACAAATGTAGCTTTTCATCACTGCTAAAACGGAAATGTAACCCTTTCAAAGCTTTTAAGTTAATGTGACACATGTAGAATGCTGTACACTGTAAATAATTGCCCCATTTGTGGAATTGTGGGATGACACTGTAGCATTACATCCTTCTTGCTTGCTTTACAGAAACTCATACATACAGTCGTCTCATACACAAGCCGCTTTTTGCGGGAAAAAAGTGCCACGAACCACAACTGATTGTACATTAGTGAAGATGAACTAATTCACCTCCTGTTTCGTTCAAATTTTGGCATGACTTTGCATTTTGATGGAGAAAATGACACTGAATGAAATCTTAACATGAAGTTGTGGTTAAACGGAAGTGACAGCGTGTGTGAGTCTTGAGTGTGTGTACGTGTGATAGAAGAGCTGCCTTCAGCAGGCCTCAAACAAAAAGGCACCAACCCTTCACTCTTAGGCAGTGCTGCACTGAGAGTTTCGGTATCGATCGTAAAGCTCCAGAGGGATACTCTGGGATCGTTTAGTAGAGCCTGCGACGACTCCGAACACGCTACCGCTGAATCGTAATGGCTTTCAATCTCCCTTCCACCCTCGCAGCCGTTAAATCAATGCAGAAGAGGAGGGTCGGCAGGGAAACGCCCTGATTGCGACGCCACGGCAGGCTTCACGACCTTGGGAACGATGATATATATTTCGTCCCCGCGATTTAGAAGCTGATTGTTAACACAGAGCTAGACCTAGGCCCGGTTTAGCATAATTTACTCGAGTGTATCAACAAGCTCTCGATTTAACGCCTGACGTCTGGATGGAACGCAATCCTACAAAACAACAATTGCTAAAACCCTGCTGTGAAGATTTCGGTGCAAAACAAATAATGCTGAGAGGCAAGCTGTGCATGTGTGTGTGCGAGTGTGTGTATCTGTCTGAAAGAGGCTGCCATGCAGTGTTTCGTTTTAACGCTGTTCATTAACTTGGTAATTATTGTTCTACGTTTTTTTTTTCTTCTTTAGTTTTTCTCAGGAAAAAGCCAAGAGCAAAGAAACCATTCTGTCTGTATTGTGGTGTGTGTGTGAAGTTTTTGTTTTTTGTTTTTTTTTAATGCATTTTTTGTTTTCTGCTTTTTTCCCTCCAAGTTGTTTTTTTGTTTTTATGCTTTTTTTGTTTTGTTTTTGAGCTTTTTTTGACTGTATGAAAAAAAGCACAGAGAACATTGAAAAAATCAGTGCAGACAATGGATACGAAACAGGCAAAGTTTGTCTGGGCTGATGCCACCGAGTTCTTTTGGATCCTGATCCCAGCAGGTGCTCCAATCTGAGAGTCAAACGTCCTGCCAGCTGTCCCTCCCCCCCTCAATAACGTCTTCTCCATTGGCTTCCTCCGGTGCACCAAACTACTACGTTCTTACACGGGTGCCAGTATCAACACAAAGCAAAAGAACTTCTTCCAGTGTCAAGAGCGACACACAAGGTCCGTGCCGACGTGCTCTGGTTCGCTTTTCCCGGATCAAATCAGAGCAATGCAAAATGAAAAACAGAAGACTTCTGTCCTTTCATACCAAGCCAGCAATCCCGGTCTTTTTTGGGGGTTTTCTGTTCCCGTCTTATGCTTCAAACGTTTCGTTTCAGTGCCAGATAGCAGTCACTGAACCTTGTGCATACTGAGAAGGGCTCACAGTTCCCTCCCGTTGCCTGTATGTGCACATTTATGCTTGTGTTCACAAAGCCAGTTTTTACTTTTCAGAAGTTTAAGACATTTCAGCTCAGAAGGAAAACAAACCATCTTTTTTAACACTGTCTTTAAAAAAAAAAAACAAAGGCAAGAAAGTGTCGCTGCGCATCATTTCGGTCGCCCGCGAGGTGACGGGCGTGAAGAGCAGAGAAGAGTTCGCTCCTGAGCGAAGAGTACGAGAAGTCAGCACACATCCTGAGCGTTGCCGTATTTTTTCTTTTTTCGTTTTCCCTACTTCGGGGGTCCGGGCGTTTCGTTTGGCCGCTTGTTCCATTGGTCACTCCTCAGAACGTATTGGCAATGTTGTTTTCCGGTTTGGTTGTTTGCTGTATACGACATAGCTGCAGGTTGAGTATTGTGACGTGTCCTTAGAAAAAGAAAAAGGAAGTTCCAGAATGTACAATGAACATGATTCTCTAATAGAACCGTTATGTTACGTGATGAATGACATGTGCGTTTCTGTTTTATACATGTAGCGTTTAGTTTCCATTCCATGCTAATGGCTGATTTACTGTACACAAAGAAAATGACGGAATTGGAAAAAAAAAAAGGTGGTGTTTGGCAGTGTCTGACCTCCAAGCTAGCACTTGGTAAGGCATGGCTAATCGCTGATGAAAAGGCTTTTAGAGTTTTAGAATCCAACAACGTTTGCCCACGCTGCCTCGCATGTTCCTCCTGGTGACGTTTGTGGCCAGACCCCTCATGTGCACCCAAAGTCTGTTGTGAATGTTGCCGTCTGGGCGATGCACACCTGTTCTCCTCTTCGTTCTCACTCGTTTTCTCTCACTCTCTCTCTCCCGTCTCCCTCGGCCTTAGATATGTCGCTTCATGTGCAAAGCCAAGTGATCAGACCTGGAGAAACATCTGTAGAGAGAGAAAGAGAGAGAGTTAGCTTGGATTTACTTACGGAAACACAGTTATCATTGCACTAAAGAGGGACGCAGGCTGAGTTTCTTGGAAGACGTGTGGCGGCTTTACAGATGGAACAGAGAAAACAACATTTGGCGTTTGGGGGAAAAAAAAGAATTTTTAAGCATAGCCAGCTTTTTGCTCTAAAACTGGTGACAGATCGTTTCAAACGCATATCTTGCCAATGCAGTTAGCAGGCAAGTCTGTGCCGAGCCTTGCGAAAGAAATCATTTTTTGGGATGGCGACCACAAATCACGCGGAGCCTGTTTGAATTAGGGAATTATTTCGAGGCTGGAGGTGAAATGGTATTGTTTAAACTGTGCAGCCACATTAGTTATGTAGCACTTGAGTCATAGCGGTTGGTTTCTCGTGGTGGGCCGTAGGCTTTTTTGTGTCACCATCAATTAAGCTCACATGTAGCCGTTGCTGGTAGGAGCAATACATAAATGTGCTTAGAAAATACAGTGTTGTGATGCCTACGTTACATTTATACAACTATGAAGATTACAATATTACAGTTTTGAAAGTGAATCTTAACTAGAATGAATAAAAACTCAGAGCGTAGATAGTTGGAAAGGAGTGGAGAATTATAATTTTAATTTGCCTCTGGCTGTATCCATTATTAATTAGTCAAGAGCCACAGTGTTAACTCCTCTGTTGCTTTTTGGATGGGAAGCAGCCAAGATAGGAATTGGGGTGGAAGGAGGATGTTCATGTATAGGTAGACACGGTTGGTTTTCAAATGAGTCATAGTGATGATTTTCTATATTATATATCAGTTGATTGGTTTCTGGGTTTTCCCCAGTTGCTTTGCGGAGTTCTAAACTGAACGTTGAACAAATTTGCAATCATTTTCTCTGTATTTTCCCTCTTTATCCATATGGTTCTTCAAGGAAAATCCTTTGATCTTATTTGCAATGATCATGCATACTTGTATTCCCAGTGAAGGCTTAAGGTCTATGGAGAGCAAAAGCCTGGTTTTAGAAGTAACACTCCCATTCATTTTTTTCATATAGGAAATGTTTTTTAACAATTCCATTTAAAACTTTCAAGACAGATCTACCATGAGCTCTGAGGTTAAATAAATAAATAAATAAATAAATAAATAAAGATTAAAAAACCCTCATTTTATTTCATTGTTATTGTTCAGGTGAAAAAGCATAGTTCAGTATCCATAAATCCTGAAAAGACTCCCATTAAGTTCCCACAAAACCAGTCATAAGGGTCAAATTTTTAAAACATTTTAGCACAGCTGGACTGCAGTTTTGACCAGTCAGCATTTGGCAGTGGATTTGTTTTATGTGAATGACAGTTGTACACTTTCATGCAGGTACTTGCATTTTGAGCAGAGCCTGATGACATTGTATATTACATTCGGTTAAATTTTCGTTTGTGATTTGCATTGATCTTGGTGTGACTAGGCTTTTAGGTGTGTGTATGTGTGTGTGGAGGCAGGGCAGAGCGACTGGACAGATGGTCCTGTGACTCACTGTAAGTGGCTGCTACACCAGCTGGCACACCCTTAGATCTCATAACCCCTCCCCCCCACCTCTCACTCAACCCCTCTCAACACCCGACAGGGGGCTGTGCTTGATTAGGCAGGATTAATGATGCCCAATACACTGGTGTGTGTGTGACTGAGAGACAGTATGACTGTGTATGTTTTGGCTGACTGTATTTACTGTTAGACTGCCCATGACTGTTTCTCCTCATAACCCATTGTGATGGTAACAAACACACGTGTATTCAGTAATTACACCTTGAAGAGAGAAACACTACTCATGCTATTCCAGACCTGTATGTCTTTCCTTTCATCTTAAGAACGTTTAAACCTTTTTTAAATGCATTTTCTTTATGAAAGTTACCTATTTGGAAAGTTACCTTTGTTATTATTATTTTAGTATTATTTAAAGACAATTATAGTATTCATTAACATTTTCAGCTGACTTTTATTTTTATATTTTCATATTTAGCTTTCATTTATCTTTCTTTTAGTTTAAGTAATTTTAGTACATCAACTTAGTTGTACAGGTTTGTATAGACGTTTCTGCCACTAAATAAAAAATGTAAAAAAAAAATTTAAAAAAAGTTATTGCGACTTATGTCAAGTCTGACTTTTATTTTCCTCAGAATTGCACGATACAAACTTGCAATTCTGGCTTTCTTAGAATTGCGTTATATGAACTCTCAATCTCACAATTTTGACTTTTTACTTGAAAATTTGAGTTTGTGTCTCGCAGTTCTGACTTTCTTCTTAGAATTGTGATACAGAGACTCGTAACTGTGAGTTATAAAGTCCAGTTTTGAGGGGAAAAAAGACTCAGAATTGCAAGTTTATATCTTAGAATTTTGACTATATGTCGTAATTTGGAATTTATAACACGCAAATCTGACAAAAAGTCATAATTGCGACATATAAACTTGCAGTTCTGTGAAAAAGTCACAATTGCGAGACATAAACATGCAATTGTGAGTTTATATTATGCAATTCTGACTTAGTTCCTCATAACTGTGAGTTTAAAGCTCACAATTTGCAGTTGTGAGTTTATATCACAGTTCTTTTTTTTTTTTTTTTAAATTCAGTGGCAGAAACAGGCTTCCATAGGTTTGCAACAATATAAGGCTGAGTGAATGATGACAGAGCATGTAATTTTGAGTGAACTGTCACTTTAAAGAGCATATGTGATTTAAGTTGAACTGAAATGTTGTGTATTCAACCCTGCAAGGGTTAATTCTTGAACTATCACTGTTATGGCCTTGAGCAAGACTTTTAACCTCAGGTTGCCCCAGAGGGACCATCTATGTCATTTAAGATGGTTGCAAATGTCTGGCACTATACCATAAATTGGGGAAGAAATGCCGCATTGTGTGTTGATCTATTCTATTCTATTCTATTCTATTCTATTCTATTCTATTCTATTTATGTCTGCAACTGCATTTGTTTTTATAAGACATGGATGTTTGTATCCAATTGAATAAAAACTGTATCTAGCTATTCAGCTCAATTGTAATGATACCATCATCTATTTCACATATTTAGGCTATTCAGATGGAAAACTGATTGGGAAGTTCAGCTCTGTTATAGGACTCACCCCGAACTGACTGAAGGCAGTGCCAAAGAAGAGGACGATTGCAAAATTGAAGTCCATAATGGGCCATTTTGCACATCCTTTCAATAGTGTGCACTCTGAATCACCTTTAGCCCCTGGCTTGTTCCTTCCAGATTCAACTGGGCATTCTTCCTGTCATCAGACTGTACTGTCATTCCTACACATTACTCTTGATTGTTGTCCCAGTGTAGAGCGATAATGCTGCACAAGGTCACTTTCACATCCCAGCAGCATCGCTGTTCACACTTTTTCCACTCTATACACACCCATAATGCAATGCACAACTAAAAATGGATGTGCTCCCTGAAGAGATTCAAGGTTTAGTATTAAAAGCGTGTAACAGGAGGGCTCGGTTTATAAATGCTTCCCAGGGAACGATAGGGTCTATGTGTGGGATTCTGCAGCGGAGCTAACTTGCTTAGGCTAGTCTCCAAATTCAGAAGATGCCCTTGTTTATACCTGACATGAGGGAGAAAGAATTGCCAGTGTAGATTTGCTTATCCAAGCCGGCTCCTCCTCCTTTTGTCATGCAATAGCTGCCAAACACTGAGTAATGAGTGTAGGGACACAGATTTCCCCATGCCTTCCCCCAGAGAGTTCACATGCACGGCTGCGCCCGAGGGAAAACGGCGCTGTTCAGGTGTCAGCAGCAGTCTGCAGAACAGAGGCCGTCCCAGGCGCGTCTCGTCCGCTGGGATCGGTGGAGCTTCATTGTGATGGAGCAGCAGAGAAATGTTCAATGGACAACTTTCAAAAGGCTGCGGCGAGGTTGGTTTGATGCCGACGGCGAGACAGGGAGCCGTGTCTAATTGTGCTTCCACCTGGAGCTGGCTCAGTGGGCACGCGGCCTCCACTGTGTAATTGCTGCCCGCATGCCAGGCCCGAGTGACAGCTTCCTAATACTGTCACCTGACAGGCTATCACTCTTTCTCCCCATGCTAATGCAAATCTCTCTTTTTCTCTGCTGTTCCTGTGTCTCTTCACCTTTTTATCACCAACACACACACTAACACATGTTCATCACGCTGCCGCTGCATCGAGTGTGTGTGCCCTAAAATATAGCCCTTAGGATTTAAACAGGGATCCCACAGTCTTGGAAAACCTAGAAATATGAAATATAAGGGAAATTTTAACTTGTGATTTCCTGACTTTTTTTTTTAGTTTTTTTTTTTTTTTCCCCTTCTGACATTTCCATACCTTTCTCTATGCTCGGCTGTTAAATATTTTGTTTGCAAGAAATTTGCTTTTTGAGAGTGCAGTTGTTAGGACTTGATCATGAACATTCATTGGTCAAAAGGCCAATTTACATACTAATATGCATTTAAAGCAAGTACGTTGTTGGTGAAAGTTACGTACTTAAAGTAGAAAGACTTGCCGTGTAATTTTTTTTTTATTTCTTTAGACAAGGTTAAATTTATCACTTATCTGCAATAACAAAAATATAGAGCCCTATGATTTCTGCAACGCGGAAAACGTAGAGGGAATCACCGAATCTAGTCATAAAAACAGATTTTACTGTACAACGCGGAATGCCATGGAATTTGCCAACTTTTAGATGAATAAATCAAAAGTAGGTCAGTACACTTAAATAAAAACGCGATATGGAGTGTCTGTGAATATTAAGCCGCAAAAAAAAAAAAAAAATTTAAATATGAAACTGCATGTTCTGCGTGTCTCGGTGTGAAGTAATCGTTTTGTTTACTACATACATACTGCTGTGTTTTCAGCCACTGCTGCCTCAATATGAGTACATAAAACATATAAACAATCTCTAGAACTGCTCTGAGAGTCAAATCATGCATATTTTACAGTTTCATTTGAGAAGAATCATCGTCTTTTCATACAAACAGAAAGTTTAAGGTCTTTACCGCAACCCGTTGAAATAAAAGTTAGGTTTAACTTGAGGAAAATGTGACATAAATATATTGCTTTATATAATGATAGTACTACTACTAATAATATAATTATTTTTACAAATTATTTTTAAGGAATATTTATCTGGAAAAATATTAACTAGAATGTATTTACCAGAAAAAATGTAAATACACAACATAGTATTTAAAAAAGATAAAATAAATAAAAAAAAAAAAAAAACTTTTTATAAAAGCAACTAGAGATTAAAATGGAATCCAGAAAATTTATGGAAAACATAATTTGGTAAAAATAAAACTAAAATTGAATTGGATGGATAAATAAATAAACATATTTCATATTTAAAAAAAAAAAAAAAAATTGTTTAGCTTTTAATAAATTGCTGTTAAACTGTATGTTTTAATGATTTCAATTTTTTTTATTTAACTATTAAAACTGAGTTTTTATTTAGAAAAATTAAACTGGAAAAAAAAAAGAAAAAAACGAATTAAAAAAAATAATAATGTAATTTGGAAACAAAATAAAAATAATTGTTGGCTTGTTGTATTGACCAGAATTTGAATATCAGTGCATTACTAATAGTATGCAATTGTGATTAGTTACTCTACATAAAGTCCTACAAAAAACGCTTACTGTGTGCTGATGTTTCAGTATTCAGTCAAAAAATAAAAAAAGCCCTCATCAGATATGCTGTGTCTTTCCTCTAGAGCCCTACGTGCATCCATTTCATCCTGTGCCTCTCCCCAGCTCTTTTATATTACTGTTATATAACTCTCTTACCTTGGAATGCACACCCATGCCTTTAACTTCACTTTCTCCCTGCACTCAAGCCACAGTGTGGGCATACGCTGTACCGATGGGAGGACGGAGGAAAGTGGAACAGAATGTGAGAATGAGATATTCGCAGTAATTCGGTAATGGGTATCACAGGACCAGACTGTGAATGAGTTATTCAGCAGGGAACTGGGCCTGCACTAACTTCCAATGAGCCCGATGCAGTACCGCTATGTGCGTGCCATCAGAGAGAATTTGAGAAAACAAGAGCGAAGGGAGGGGGCCATGGGTTCTTTTTAAGGGAGAGAGTTTAGTCTTGTGGTCTCATAACTTGAGGAATTTGTTTATGGGCGCTTGAGGATTGTGGACTAGTGTATTTGAATGTGTGTTTGGGGGGTGGTTATGTGCATACATTGATTAGCTTTGCAGCTTTTGCAGCGTGTCTCTTACCTGTCGCAGTGGTTGCACTTGAAAGGTTTGGCACCAGTGTGTTTGCGGTAGTGCCTCGTCAGTTCGTCGCTTCGTGCGAAACGCCATTCACAGCCTTCCCAGGAGCATTTGTAAGGCTTCTCACCTGCATGCACAAACACACATCATTTAATCCCTGCTTCACCATTCACACACACCTGTACACAGATGGCGCACCTCTGGAGCGAGGCAGCCGCTGTGCCACTGCGAGCACCGTCAGCAGTTCCATTATCTACATCATTCATTACTGTTTCTCTCAATCACACATCCAAGCCAGCCAATCAGATCGCTCGCTTTCTCTCCCCAGTCGACCAATCGCGTCTCTGTAGCCTGAACCTCCTGCGTTCTCAGTCGTCAGCAGCTATGCGGAGGTGATCGTTTTCAGACACAGAAATTGATTCGATCAAGGGTCATTTTCCATCTTTTCTTAAATCGAAGAGAGGCTGCCTAAATGTGCTCAGTCACCATAACAGAACGAATTCATAACCCAAAGTCAAGTATCCAAAATGAAGCCATTTGTGCTAAATGTTCTCCACCCTCCCACTGAGCTCTGAAATTCAAATGAAGTTAAACAGATGGGAAAGGAGATACCAATTGTTCCACATGCTGTACTTTTATGCCTCAGATTTAAAATATGGCCTTGAGTGAAGAAGGAAGGGGGGTTTCGGCACCCGAGGAGAGGGTCCCGGCACAGTTGCGGTGCTCCTGGGGAACAGAACGGGCTTCAGCCTGGGGCCTGGGTGGGAATGGGGAGGGTGTCGATGGCACCGATTCAGATCTGGAGGTGGTAATGATAATTGGGGTCTTAATGACGCTTAATGGGAAACAATGCCATATTCACAGCACAAGAGCTGCCAGCTTCTCCAGCAAACAATGTGTGTACCAATCTTCCTAACTAGAGTAGAGCTCAATTAAAGTTGAAGTTGCCCGATTGGAAATAGCTGTGTTCACTAAATTGATGCTGGCCACGTTTCTAAACTAGGATGACCACCAAGTTGGTAATTTATTTGTTAAATAAAAACATGATATATAAAAGAAAAGGAACGTGTGGCCAAGTATGCTGTCCCATACTCAGAATTTGTGCTCTGCATTTCACCCATTCAAGCGCAAACACAGAGCAGTAAATAAACCATGAACACACACCTGGCGCAGTGGGCAGCCATTTTTGCTGTGACGCCCAGGGAGCAGTTGGGGGTTCAGTGCCTTGCTCAAGTGGTATTGAGGGTAGAAGAGAGCGCTGTACATTCACTCCCTCTATTTACAATCCTTCCCAGGACCGAGATTCGAACTCGCAGCCTTTGAGTGACAACTCTGACTCTCAAACCATTAGGCCGCGACTGACCCTTGTATTAGCGCCTTGTATTTAAAAAACGCTACTTGCGTAAAATCGCGTTTTGAGAGCGCAAAAAATGTAAGTCGCATTTTATTTTTACATTCAGAAATAATGTAAGCTAAAATGCCAGACAAGCAAAATGTTTGATTGGTTGACAGCAAATTTCAAATATTAAATGGAACAATAAAGTTATTAACTGGTTAACAGCCATTTCAAATTTTCGATTCTGTTCGGAATTATAAAATTTTACTTCATGTCTGTTTTTGTTCCTGTCAAAATTCTGTTAGTTTCCGGTTTTCGTTTTCATTCTTTGAACCGGTTCAGATCCCTGGTAAACACTGCAGGTCACTAATTGGTCAGAGAGAATCATCACTACCAATGTCATTGGTTTTGCGACACAAGACACCAAACCCTCTAGATTTACATAGTCAACAACAGCCACTGCAGTATCATATCGCACAGCTTTTTTAAACAACCATTGCATGCAACTTGAAAAAAGAAATGGCTGTATTGTGATCAGTAGACAAGGTGGCGACACAACTATAATGATCAGTCTACAATCCCACCTGCTTTAAAATGATACTAAACTGCAGTGGAACAGCCAACGAGAAGCCAAGCCGAGCCGAGAAGCGCCATAGTGGTTCCCATGGCATTTCCATGGTGTTTGTAGTTGGGACGCTAGATGGATGTATGGATATACAGACAGATGGTTGCACAGATGTATAGATGGGTATATTTTGATCATTGATTATTAATCAATGATCTTAATCAATCTTACTAGAAAGACCAGTCTAAATCAGTCTGGACCAGTGTAGAAATTCATGCTGTTCTGTGCCAAACTTTCAGTAAGGATGTGCCTGGACCTCCACAGATACTGACGGAGAAAATCATAGCGAGGAATGGAAATGATTACAGGCTGTTATTTTCCTTTTCCTTTTCCTTTTCCTTTTTTGTAAGGAAAATATGATCCAATAACATGTGGGAAAGTGGAAGGTATTCGCTTTCGCAATATTTCATATCCCAAAAATGTATGCAGTTGATATGAGCGTACATATTGCTGTAATGAAATCAAAGACTGTTCATCTATTTATCCCGTCTCGTTTTTAGCTTTATGATGCAAGATGAGGTAAAGGATGACATAACGTCGGGTTTACCGCTAGATCGCTCGGTCGGTCCTGGAAGTCTCTCTCTGATGCAACACAAAGTAAAGAATGACACGGCAGCGGCGGCGGCGAGGAAAACGACTCAGAGTAAGATGTCTGACCAGTTGTTCTTTCCATCCCCCATAGATGTATTTCTCGACTTTCGATGACAGAGAAGAGGATTTTTAAATATAATACAATGTACTTGGCCTTTTTTCCACTAGTTCACCTCTGGGAATACTGCAAACAAGCAACGGGCCTTCTTTGACATCTCTCATCTTTCTCTGCCAGGCAAGACGCGCACAGACAAACAGCAGGTCAAAGTGCCTTGAGGTTTATTTTATTATGTTTGCCTGTCCTTGAGCTCCTTCAATTTATAAAATCAGTCAGAGAAAATATCGCCACGTCTGCTCTCGTGTCTGTGACTGCTACAAGTGCGCAGGAAGAGCATCTCGGTGTCATTTGGAGAGCGGCGGGGCCGCAGGTGTGAGACGGCAAACGTTTCGCACTACACTCTCAATAATTGGCCAAAGACCCCCTCGCGCTCGCTCCCTCCTTATGCCGTAGCCCCCTTCCCTCCCCCTCTTTATTTCCTTCCCTCTCTTGCTGTCTGACAGCAGCGAGGCAGGCTTGGACCTGCAACCACGGCAACCATAACACAGGCCAATTATAACTTGGAGAGTCATGGATGCATGATGGAGTCGCCTAGCAACCAGCCGAGAGAGGTAGAGAGAGTGTTAAAAGGAGAGAAGAGAGAGAGAACGAGCCATGCAGTCCGTATGCAACCTATGGACACTCTGCAATACCAACCAATTATTGCTTGCTTTAGATATGCATGATGTAGTTGCCTGGCAACCCCAACTGTACCCGAAGAGGGTAGGGGAAAGGTGGGATTGATTTGGCATATTGGAGATCCAATTGGTATCTACAGCTGCAAATAATCAAGCTATTACAGTCTTTTGATATAGTCTCCTAGCAACAAACCCCCTCCAAAACAGCAAGCTCCTTCCCTCGCGCCAGCGTCCTAGGTGTGTACGGTGCGGTTAATTACATTTCCTCAGGACAGAGTGGCGGTAAGCTATTATTGTCTTCGAAGTTTAGATTTCAGAGGTAGTGGCCAATTATCATCCATTTATTTCGTCTTCTCCAGTGGCTCATGTTGCATTTCGAAATGAGCTCTCTAATTCTAACCTACTTTTACCCTCCAAATCCCATTCAGGGATGTGCTATTAACTTCAGCAAACATTGTTGACAAGGCAAAGCAGGACTATGCTATTAGCACTAGGCTCCTCGGCAGCTCTACACATTTATGAGCATAAATGATTGAGTGCGAATGTGGAAAAATTATTTGAGTGACTTCTGACACCTTATCAAATGTATCTATATATTAAAACAATCAGAACAAAAACTCCCTGATGCATTTAAACGTACATGCTTTAGTGTGCTTTTCAGTTGTCAGAGAACGCGTGGTTGTATTTCATTCAGCATTCTTTGGCGTGTACTTTTTTTTTTTTTTAAAGACGGCATCAAGTTAAAAATAGTTCTTACGTGTCAAGATTTCAGCATTCTGCTCCATCAATTTCTTACTGTCTAGATGTTTTGGAACAAAATTTAAAGTGAAATTTTAGGTGAGTGAAATCATTTTGACATGCAGTGTTTTCTATGGTAAACTTTTGGGAGTGTCCAGTCAAATCAAGTCATAAAAGCTTTGTTAGATATGTTATTTCACCATCTGATTAATGTGTGGTTAACAACATCTGTCTCCAACATAATGTAACATTACATAACATAATTAATATTCATGAGCAAAGCTTTCAGCTTAGTAGGATTTGTTAACTGCAGTGTATAGATACTGGCAATAAAATAAGAGGTGGTTTATGTCATTCCAAACCTGTAAGACCTTCATTCATCTTCAAAACTTAAATTAAGATATTTCTGATGAAATCCGAGAACTTTCTGACCCTCCATAGAGAGCAATGCAACTACCACGTTCAAGGACCAGAAAGGACATTGTTAAAATAGTCCACGTGACATCAGTGGTTCAACCTTAATTTTATGAAGCTATGAGAATACTTATTGTGCACAAAGAAAAAAATAATGTCTTTATAATGACACATGTGTCGTGTTACCCTTGTGAACGCACGTTGAAGACAGACTCGGAATAGAAGAAATTGCTGAATAAAGTCGTTATTTTCGTTTTCATAAAATTACAGTTGAATCACTTATGTCACATGGACTATTTAACAATGTGCTTACTACAGTCTTAACAATAAAGGTGCTTTAAAAGGTTCTTCACAGTGATGCCATACAAGAACCATTTTTGGTTCCGCAAAGAACCATTTAGTCGAAGGTTCTATAAAGAACCATCTTTTGTGAAACAGAAAGGTTCTTCAAATGTTAATGGTTCCTTTATGGAACCATTTAGACCTTTCTGTGCCTTGAATGTGGTAGTTGCATTGCTGTCTATGCAGGGTCAGAAAGCTCTCGGATTTCAAAAATATCTTTTTTTTTTTTTTTTTTTTTTTTTACTTTTTTTTTAAGATTTAATTTGGGGCTTTTTGCCTTTATTATGATAGGACAGATCATACAGGACAGGAAGCGAAGTGGGAGAGAGAGAAGGGTGCGGGATCGGGAAAGGTCCTCGAGCCAGGATTCGAACTCTGGATGCCCGTAGCGCATCCATGTCGGTGCACTTCCCACAAGGCTATCAAAAATATCTTAATTTGTTTTCTGAAAAAAAGTCTCACGGGTTTAAAAAAAACATGAGGGTGAGTAATTAATGACAGAATTTTCATTTTTGGGTGAACTAACACTTTATGGGTATCAGTCATGTCTGCTTTTGTAAAGTCCCACCTCTCAAGTTAGCTAAAAATATTTAATTTAGAAATAAGTTGTATTATTTATGTCTTACTTCTATAGAATTCAAAACCATTCTAAATCACTTATCAGTGTCTCGAGTGCTCCTAAACAAAAATATTAATGTAGGGTCCTGCAGCATGTAGGCTTTGCTTGAATCCTGTTTTCATTTTAATCTCCGTGTTGGTAATCTACGGGAATGATAACCGAAAAAAAACAGGATTAAACCAATTAAAAGAATAAATCTGTAATGTAGTAAACACACAATGTGGTGAGCCAGCAAGCCAAAATGTTTTTTCAGGGTTTTATTTTCCCCTTTTTTCCTGCTATTGCTTATTTCCCCCCCATCTTCAAAAGCGAAAACGGCATCTATACGCTAGAATCAGCCCAAAAGCGATTAGCATCACCAGCGCTCACAGAAACCTGCCGAGTCAACAGCTGGCCACAGGGGCCAGATACGCTGCATTGAGGCCACTGTCACAGTAGGTTTCGGGGCCACGGCAGAGTGCAACACGCTCTCAGGTTCAGCGAGAGGGCAAAAACGACGGCACCGGAGCGTGCGAGCCCGAATTAGCTGGGAAACGAGATTTAGCTCAGTCGGTCTATCAATCATCTTGCAATTACTGACTGCACTGGCAGTTTTGAATGGTGTGGCTGGGTTCATTTTAGTCTGAGATTAAGGTGCGGGAGAGAGAAAACCAGCTATCTTGCTGTGGGGTTGTGCTGCAAAAATCGAGTTAGCTTCACAAGATCTCTTGTGACCCTTCTGTGGTATCAGAAGCTTGGCAAAGGAGATTTTCCAAACTCTGAAACTTCATCTCATTACATGCAGAGTTAGACTCTTCCAGGAATGCTAAAAATGTGGAAAGCATGTCATTGGTGCAGTTAATCACCTGTATGTGTCCTCTGGTGTGCCTTTAGGTGGGAACTTTTTGTGTAAACCTTCCTACAGCCGTTAAACTGGCAACGATGGACCCTCTTTTTGTTCTCTGGAATATCCCCTCCGCCTACCGTTCCCAGTCCTCCCTCTCCGTCGCTCTGTGTGCCGCGGTTTGGTGGCGAAGGTAGCGAATGTGTCGCCACCAGCTTTGCCGCCCCAAGACCGACTTTCTTGGCCACCAATTTCAGCGTGAGCGTGCCATCGGCTGTGGCGGTAAGAGTCTGCGTAGGCTTGACGAGATGGCGTCCCAACTCCGGGGAGGACGGTGGCGTGAGGGACGTGACTGCGTTTAGCTGGGCGGGATTAACCCCGCCGCTGGCTTCCTTCAGCCCTGCCTCGGTGTTCTTGGTGTTGGCTGGGGCATGGAGGTTTTTGGGAAGGGATACAAGCAGAGGTGGCGGGCTGGGCTCGTCGGATAAACTGGGGAGCAGTGGATCCATCAGGTCCTCGTCGCTGTCTCCCTTCATAAAGGCTGGCGTAAGGATGCAGTCGAGCTCCTCGTCGAAGATTTCCGAAAGCCTTTTGGGCTCCGTCTGTAGGTACCTCTCCAGTTCCAGACATGTCTGCAGGAGAAACAGAAAAGCGTAAACATTAGACAGTAAGCCTCAGAATATTCTTCAAGTTGGGATTGGTTCAGTTGGTCACACTGGTGTAGGTGTAAACGACTAAATCTTCTACATAGAGACTTCTGGACAGAAAATTTGCGCAGCTGTGCAGCTGGGGGGCAAGATTTTCTGGGAGAGAAACTGAACATCCGTAGAAATTATTTCACCTGCTGCGGTTGAGGGAACAGTATTTATCCATGTAGCATAGCGCATTTCGTACGGTGCTTATTGAGCGGGAAATGACAGTCTTATTACTTAAGATACCTTTCCCCTCACTCCCGTTTTTCCTCTGATGAATACTTTGGCAGACAGAGGGAGGACGGAAGAGAAAGACAGCGCTATCATGGCTCACTGACTGCTCACTCAGCAGTTTCTTTTTCAGTGGTTTAACATTATTGTTCCCCAGTCACAGTGGCCAGTTTGGATATTAGAGTTCTGTTCACTGTGTTGCGGTAAAAGCACTTTGGCAGTCAAATCGCAGTAGAGTAAACCTTCCAACTCTTTACTTCATGTCAGCTGTAAATTACAGCAGCTGTACATGCCCTATCTTAACTTATTCTGTCATCTCTTTTACCTCAGACCTAAATAAATCATCCAAAATAAAGTTTTTGCCTAGCATCTGTTGTCTGCTGATAAGCAGCACTTTTTAGTCTATGAACTGAAATGAAATATGCATACGTATGGGGTTTTCGAACCGGGGTCTGGGGGCCACTAGGGGGTCTGACAAAATATATTTTTAATGCAGCATAAATACATTTTTATACATGAACAGAATTCAGTTTAGGGAATCCCTCTCAATAGGATTGTATTTGAGGTCCTTGGCTTCAAAAGTTTGAAAACCTAGGCTTTCTTAGAGGTTGCTGTTTTAAAGATATAACATCAAAAGGAGAACTCCACTTCCAGAACTAAAATTTACAGATAATTTACTCACCCCCTTGCCATCCAAAATGTTCATGTCTTTCTTTCTTCAGTCGATAAGAATTTGTTTCTTGAGCGAAACATTTCAGAATTTTTCTCCATATAGTGGACTTTAATGGTGCCCTGAAGTTTGAACTTCCAAAAAGGAGTTTAAATGCAGCTTCAAATGGTTCTAAATGATCCCAGCCGCAGAAGAAAGGTCTTATCTAGCAAAACGATCGGTCATTTTCGAAACAAATTGACAATTTATATACTTTTCAACCTTAAACGCTTTTCTCGTCTATATCTGCGTGAACTGTTTTTTGAGGTTCAATACGGTCAATAAAGTTAGGGTGTGTCGAAAAACTTTCTTCTAGTTTTCTTTCCCAACTTCGAAATCGTCCTACATCGCTGCAGAAGTACCGACCCAGTGTTTACAAAGTGAACATGCAGAGAAGAGTAAAACAGTGATGTAGGATGATTTTGACGTTGAAGAATAAAACAAGACAGGTTTTTTTCTGACATACCTTAACTGTATTGAACTGTATTGAAAGTAAATGAATTGTCAATTTGTTTAAAAAAATGGCAGATTGTTTTGCTAGATAAGACCGTTCTTCCTCAGCTGGGATCGTTTAGAACCATTAAAAGCTGCATTTAAACTGCATTTTGGAAGTTCATACTTGGGGGCACCATTGAAGTCCACTATATGAAGAAAAATTTAGGGAATCTTCGACTGAAGAACATCTTGGATGACAAGGGGGTGAGTAAATTATCTGTACATTTTTGTTCTGGAAGTGGACTTCTCCTTTACTACAGAAAACTGTTAGAAACAGTGTGAGATGAATTCTAATGCAGTTCAATCCCAGCTTCTGCTGCAGCGAAATATTGACCATTTAATTAACCTGAAGCTAAGCGGTTCCTGTGCACTTTTTCTGACCTCACTGGTGACATCAAAAGAACAGCACTAATTCTATAGCTACAGTTTGACTCATGTTATGCAATACAGCAGAGCCTTCAACAAAGACTAAAATAACTGAAATGCAGTCCACTGCAGCAGCTACAATTTACCACTGCAAGCTCTCCCTGTGAGCTCTGCGTTCATTTATGATTCTGAGCACTACCTGGAAAGTGCATGAATTATCCATACGCTGAAGCTTTTTTAGCCGTGTTTTAGAGAGCAGGAATTTTAGCAACCGAGAGAGATCAAGCACCTCTGGAATTATTCCATTCTTGTGCATTTTGTAGGCCTTATTACTTTAATAGATGCTCTGAGGACGTATCCAACCTGCATTGATAAGCACAGAATAG
>NC_066877.1:19547860-19677192 GCF_022985175.1 Labeo rohita
TTGGCATCTTTCTGCTGTTGAAACACTGATTGAGCGATTACATTAGACATGATACATGTTGGTAAGCCAAACAGTATCTTTCAACATACCTTATGATGTACATTCATGTGTATTTTGCGCTATAACGTTTTAAACTGGAAGAGTCACGCTCCGCGCTGCTATTCAAACTGAGGAGCAATAGCGGTCTGTCAGTCACATTTTAAATGGCATTCATTGTTTGTATTTCATGATTGAATGTACAGGATTTGAAAGCTGAGACTTTCTTTCTTATTAGAAGTACAAAAGCAAAGAGCCCTTTGTGATTATTGGATGCGGGGCACGCTACAAATGTTTGATGTAGAGAAAAACTACGCATCTGACAATGCTAGCTTGAACTACGGGTGATTCATATGTTTACATAGAGCCTGCTTTAATGTCGCTATTTTTAACCGTTAATGCCTTATTGTCACGTTCATTTTGACAGCCCTAAATTCAAAATTTTCTTTACTCACAGTAGGCTATGAGTTGCAGTCTGACACATTTTTCCGCCGACTTTTGATTGACAGGATACTATTGGCCCTAATCATCGGCAGATTTTGAACAATCAGCTGATGGCCGAGAGTGAAATAAATTGCGTTTATCGGCTGATACATCAGTGCATCTCTAATATATAAAAGTTGCACCTTTTTCACTAATGTTAAAGTGATAGTTCACCCAAAAATGAAAAATGTCATAATTTATTCAAGTTTATCGTAAATGAAATGCAATGACTTTGCGTTGACTAAAACTATGAAAGACTCAAATTACTAAAATGTTAGTAAGACTTTTAAGCATTTTAGTCTCAAGATAAAGACTAAGCCTAAAAAATGCCTGTCAAAATTAACACTGATATATAGTGTAATATAAATTACACTTCAAATGTTCGAAAGGCATTAAAACTTTCATTTAGCAAGGACATGTTGACAGCAAACATATTTATGAATGTTACAACATTTTTCGATTTCAAATAAACCCTGTTCTATGAACGTTGTGTTCCTTAAAAAACATATCAACATTAACAAAAATAAGAAATGTTTCTTCTGCACCAAATCAAGACTGGAGTAATGGCTGCTGAAAATTCAGCTTGGCCATCACACGAATTGTTTTACTGTATTTTTAAACAAATATATGCATCTTTGGTGAGTATAGGAAATGTTTCACCATTAAAAAAATAAAAAATAAATAAACCTTTCTGTCACTTACCCTGCAATGCATAAGCAGCCAATTCCACCGCTGTGTCGAATGGACACTCTAACCTGGATTAAACAAGGTGATCACAGTGTATTTAAAACAAAGACACCAGAAATTTAAGGTGTATAAAAGTGTTTTTTCAAAGCACTTCATTACAGTGGAACATTTGTCACAGATTTGCACCAATATATTGGGGGGGCACTGTATGTTTCAGAACTAAATTGTCTCAATGTAGACAACTCAGTGCTCAAAAAACACATTCTTTGTAAGCCAACCTTTAAATAATAGGCAGACAAATGTCATTCATTTTTAACATCCATGACACAATTCAAAACAACTTCACTTACTTGCCACTGAGAATGTCCTGCTTTAACTGTAGTACAAAAAGGTATCTACAAAAGATAATTAAGATGAAAAGAGTGAGTAAAATAGTTTCTGGAATATCAGTAGATTGTTAAATGGCATGAACAGGATGAACCTTGTTAGCTCCTCGTGTAAGTTGTTGGGCTCTGAGGAGTAGAACTTTACTCTCATATGGAGGCAATATGGTGGTCCAACTGAAACAAGTAAAGTGCAGAGAACATAACAGATATGGAGTATACAGTAATTTTTGCTAAAAATTGCTGAATAGAAACGGAATTACCAAAAGAATGTCATGCAATGTCATGATGACAGAGAATTTCCATTTTATGGTTTATTATTACCTGCCCTTCACAGACATAGTAAAGCATTAACCTTATACATACATTCTGAGAGCACTAAGGAAGACTAACTAAAAAGTTCACTCTGTTCCAAAGACTTGTGAGCTGCCTACCTAGATAACACAATGCAAAGCAGCCCACAAGGTTTAGAACAGAGCTTTTGAGTAAATAACCACTGTTAATTCTATATGTTTGAGTGTGTTGTATCAGGGCTTAGTTGCTCATATAATCAAACCTGTCCAAAATGAGATTTACCAAGAAGGGAGTTCAGTAGTAAGAACAGCATTTTACTTACTTTTGACTTGCTTTTTGATGCTTTTGGTGACATCAAGCCAGTGCTGGAAATGTAAGAAAATGACACGTCATATGTTTGGGGATGTGGACAGCCTTAAGTTTGCTGCATATAAAATATTAAAATATCAACCTCATGGTAGTCTTTTAAATGTCTTTCTATAAGATATTACTACATAACAGTATGTCTGGTAAAAAAAACAGTATGTCTGGTTAAAAAAAAAAACAGTATGTCTGGTTAAAAAAAAATAAAATAAAATAAAATTAAAAAAAAAAGGGAAAAAAAGGGAGTCTATCAGCCACTTTGGCTGGTGTTTTCATACTCTATATTGAAAACACTAGAAAATTCTGTCCCGTCTATTGAGCTGGGCTGCTCTAACGGGGTGATGCACTAACAATGTGGAGGGAGGGAGGAATGGAGGGAGGGTGGAGGCACTCATGCTGATGGAAGAATAGAGTGTCTCAATCTCTCCCACACATTCCTCACACGCTCTTCCCTCCCTCTGTCTGTTCTACACGTAAGACTCTGCACTAGCTGTCTGCTGCGCTTTGCAGCTTCAATTTTTTTTTATCACCCTCAAAGGTACATAGCAATCAGAATATGCACACTAAAGTTCATTTTAATAACTTGAACAGAACGAAACCATCAGAAAAGTTAAAGCAAATGATACTGGAAAGGAGAATGGAAAAAAAAGAGAAAAGATGTGACTGAGAAAAAACTTATCTTTATTGACTATGCAGTAACAATGTGTCTACAATGTAAGCTGGGAATGCAACAGAGCTAGAACATGAGCATCTAACTGCCTCCTCCTAAAATAATAATAATTATTATTTCTTTCTATGCTCTTATTTCCCTTAATATCTTCCTGCCCTAGCTTTTATTACTTTGAACGATGACTGAAAACCTGTATAACAGGCACTTCCTGTGTTTATTGCCATCTTACGATGAATCGCTTGTTTTTCTCAACCGTAAGTTGCTTGTAAGTAGTGTTGTCAAAAGTACCGACTTCAGTACCAGGCGATACTGAAATTTTAAGTATGTGAAAAACCACATTTAATATTATATGTGACCCTGGACCACAAAACCAGTCTTAAGTCGCTGGGGTATATTTGTAGCAATAGCCAAAAATACATTGTATGGGTCAAAATTATTGATTTTTCTTTTATGCCAAAATTCATTAGGACATTAAGTAAAAATCATGTTTCATTAAGATATTTAGTAAAACTCCTACTGTAAATATATCAAAACTTAATTTTTGATTAGTAATATGCATTAGTAAGAGCTTCATTTGAACATCTTTAAAGGTGATTCTCTCAATATTTTGATTTTTTTGCACCCTCTGATTCCATATATTCAAATAGTCGTAAGCTTGTTTGTTCAGATGTCAGATGACATATAAAGCTCCATTTTGAAAAATTGACTCTTATGACTGGTTTTGTGGTCCAGGGTCACATATATTATGGATCTGCTGATAGACACAGCTTTCAAATGCTCCCATGTGTATCTGTGTAAGCGCTCAATGAACAGCGTGAAGCGATGATCACAGATATATCTGCTCAGTGCGTGAACACAATGGCCAATCAGAGGTGTTTAAGAATCCGCTCAAGAAAACTCAAAATGCTTGCAGGAAATGCTGGTATCGTCACATCTTTTGTTTCAGTACCGACTGGTACCGAAGTAAGTACTTTTGACTACACTACTAGCTAGGCACGGCAATGAAAACAGCATCCAAACAGCCAGGAATTCTGGGAGTTGTGTTTGGCTCAAATCACATTATGAAGGCCACCCAGTCATGAGGACTGGCATATAACATCAGGCTGTGGGTTCGTTTGAAAGTGCATGTTGCAACTCATGTTGACTCATTTTACTGACTACCAGTCGCTGCCCACATATACCTAACTCCCCTGCAAATCTACTTTGTGAAATGCTGAAGTACTCCTTATTTGCATGTAGCTTTGGATAAAAGTGTAACCTAAATGAATAAAGAAAAACGAAAATTTTTCAACAAAGCTTTCTAGAATTTAGGTTCATTGCAGATTACAACAGAACCGTTCTACTTTAATCATGACGCAAACACACTGGAGGTGAGCAAGTGTTGACCATTTGAACATAACAGGCCCATTAAATCAGCTGACATATAAAAGAACATCTTGCATCCTCTATCTAGAAATCCTTTTGCTCTTACCGGGACTTGGGCTGAATCCATGAAGCGCAGGCCAAAGTAATCCTTCTCGACGACATCCAGGTGATACATGATCTGTTCAAACAGCTCTGCACCTTTGGCTTTTTTCTGGAGGGAGAGAACATGATTTAAATCATAACAGTCTGGTGCCTTGCATGTGTAGCCTTTAAACTGATATTAAGTACGTAAGATTACGCAAACTTCATTTTTGTTTATAACCAAGTGCGTGTATTGGAACTACATGTACTGGCCTGCAATAGTACTGACACAGCAGGTCAGTGGATAAAGTCTTGGCCAAGCAGGCCAATCTAACTCTGACTAAAATGTATCTATTGACCATTCCTCTGTTCCAAACAAAGCAAAACCTTCTGATCTTTGGAATCAGCTAGATTATCCATCTAAATATAAACACTCCATCTGTCTATGGGATATAAAATCTCATATAAATGTACAAAATCACAACTTCCAAACTGCAAGAAGAGCTCTTCTATCTGAAAAAGCCTCAACAGCTCAACCACTTAACTTCAACTGTGTCTGATTTCAAACTATAGTTCTACATCCTGTCAAGCCAGTGAGTCACAGTCTAGCTTTACAACGAAGAAACCCCCTGACCCATGACCACCAAAGGCATAAACAAAACGAGGAATAGTCAAACATTTCACAAGGCTGGACTTAAGCAAGTGATGAATGTTACTACTAGAGGTGATTAGCAAAAGGGGCATTTCATGAACAGTCTGATGTAAATCAAAGTGAGTTATACGTTTCAATGTCTTCTTTTCAGACAATCCAAAATAAACAATCCTCTTTATCCTTGGCATACTTTATCTAAATAAACGGTTTAGTACTCGGAGTAGTAGTTTATGGACAGCTACATCCACGCTAGCATCTCCATGTATAAAACAAAGAGCGGTGACACACAAGTGCCTCACCCAGTTGCTGCACTCAGAGTTGGGAAGGCCAGTTTAGCCGTAGCCCGGGCGAAGAGCACCGGATGCTCACGCAGGCCCCAGTGAGTTGGCATAGTGTACAAAGCATCCCAGCGAGCTGCAAGAATGCAGACAAAGAGTCCATTGTGTGCTTGAGTGAACCCCAGGCTCAGGACTCACATTGTTCAGCTGAGGTTTTCCAGGCTGCTAGGCCAACATACAGCCTTTGGAGGCGCAGTTACATTCCTCAGTGTGCTTCCAGCAAGCCGGACAGAAAGTAACACTTGGTTTGATTGCTTATCCTAAACCCACATTCACCATCCTCTCTCAGTAGGTATTACATGTTAATATATTTTATTAGTTGTGAATAACAAATGACAAGTCATTGGGTTGTTTGCACAGATAATCTTAAAAACTAACTATATAAATATAACTACTCCAATGTCAGTAGAGATCGTGCTTGAAAGGTTTTTTTTTTTTTTTTTTTTTTTTTTACATTTGCTTACCATGTTGATATGTTTTAGTTGCTTTTCTTATCAAAACATCACACTGTCAGCATGCTCTGAGAAGAAAATCTGGGAAGTTGCACATATAGGCTACATTCACACTGTCAGTTTTTAGGATTGACAACTGCATTAATTTACAGGTGTGAGTTTCAAAATGTCCAGTTCACACAGCAACCTGCAGTAGCACCTCATATAATGTATGTATGAATGTGCAGTGGGAGTCAAGCCTGTATTCCTTACCAGTAACAACGACAAAGACCAAAGTAATTTTCAAGATTGCAACGTCCATAAAACTGAAAGCCTTAATCTTAATTAACCAATAGCAGTTTTTATATTTTGGTGAAGCATCTCTGGTGGAGAACACTGACTGGATGACAACCTTCAGATAACATACAGCTCATATAGGCATCTCTGCAAGTTACCAAAACAACACATGGAAACCCACAACACATGGCAAGCACACATTTGTGCATCCGAACAGCTCTCTTGCACTGCATGGTGTGACAGACAACTAGTTGCCCAGTCCGGTTCCGTTCACACAGCAAGAGGTGTGAATTTATGGGTGTGGATTTGGTTGTAGAATGCGGTTGTCACTCCCGCAAACTGCCTTACTGTGTGTGATTACAATAGTAATAAGAACTAAAATACTGGACTGACAACCATATTCTGTTGCTGTGTGAACATGGCCATATATTATTCTATTAAAGCACTGCTATTAAAATATTACCAAAAAAAAAAAAAAAAGAAAAGAAAGTCAAACTAGTCGACCAAAACAAACAGGTTGACCAAGCCTTAATATGTGCCTCCATGATTTATGATATTGGGCTGTCCTGTTTAGGCTTGGCTTCACTCCTCAAGAATGAGAGAACATGTATGTCAAGCCAGGAAATTAAGTGAACTTGAATCCTCCACCTCCACACTGGCCAGTGAAACAGCGATTCAGTATTTATGGGTATCCGGGGTGACCGTTTGAAAAGCTCTTCCTTGGAGATGCACCAGATGGTCATTGCATGTTTGTGCAGCTTGCGAACTGTAAAGATATTTATGTCTCTTTTCCAACAGCATAGTACGATACAAAGAGTTTGTTGTCTCTCTGTCTAGAGAGGTGCCGTGGTTGGTCTTCTGTACTTTGGTGCCTAAATTGTGTAAACAGGAGACCAGAAAAAACAGTCTTTTCTTAAAAACAACAGAACCTGAATTAACTTTAATTTATTTCTTGCAATGCTTTTTTAAAAGCACAAAGTGTAGAATTAATATCCTGCCAAAAACCTCAGTTATGTGGGTTTGGAAAAGCATAAGGTTGAATAAATGTACAACTTTTCTTTTACAATAGTGATGTAGATTAAATCAGCAGGCATCTGCTAATTTAATGTCTTTGGTGGGATTGTTTACTCTCGGTCATGCAGTTGGGAACACGTCCTGTAATTTATCAGTCATCACTAGTTCAGTTTATGCTCGTCATTCCCTTGTGTATGACAGATTAGAGGAAATCTTTAAAACAACAACAACAAAACAGTGCCAGTTATCTTGAATAAGAACAAAGGAAAAATAAAGGCAGATTAAGATCTTAGAGTAAACTACTATGGCATGAGAATCCCGCTTACATTGGTTATTTCCTTGCCAAGCCTCAAACAGGCCATTAGTAATCTACAGTGACCAGCCCAGAGACCACACAGATCCTTATCAAACCAGAGGAACATAACCCAGAGCCCTCAGTAAACAGCTAATATCTATTAAACTGTTCACAGTGCATTTACAAGATGCCAGACAACACACAGAAATCTATGGATGCAAGACCACAAAACAAAATGCCTAAAATCTATGTGCCAAAACAAATATATTAAAATCTTTGACAAAATCTAACCTCAAGTGTGAATGTATTCCATATAATAATTTGTACAGAGTTCTCTCTGCAATTAACTGCCATTTAAAAAAAAACTATATTAAACAATATGAATTATGTAATATTTGTGTCCCAGGACCACAAAACCAATCATAATGGTCAATTTTTTGAAATGGAGATATATTACATCATTTGAAAGCTGAATAAATAAGCTTTCCATTGATGTATGGTTTGTTAGGACAGGACAATATTCTGGAGATACAACTATTTGAATATCTGGAATATGAGTGTGCAAAAAAATCTAATTATTGAGAAAAATCACCTTTAAAGTTGTCCAAATGAAGTTCTTAGCAATGCATATTGCTAATCAAATATCACGTTTTAATATATTTACGGTAGCAAATTTACAAAATATCTTAATGGAACATGATATTTACTTAATATTCTAACGATTTTTGGCATAAAAGAAAAATTTTAAATTTTCACCCATACAATGTATTTTTGGCTACTGCTACAAATATATCCATGCTACTTCAGATTTCCAGACTGGTTCAGATTTATTCATATAAATATTAGCATACTATGCATTACATTTCTGTTTTTTCCGAGAACATCTTAACTTATTGTACTACTGATGTAGAAAAATTGTTTGTGCAGGTTAATGGTCACTATGTTTATTTAAAAATATATATCATCTGAACATGACACAATGCGTTTAGAATGCAAAGATGAAATTCCAAGGAAACCTTCTAAATTTGCTATCCACCTTTTTCTTATTATTCCAAGCAGACACAGCCATTTGTACACTTTATGGGTCTTTCTTCCGGTCTCATCCGCATCCAGCTATTTTTAGCTATACAAAACAGCTTGTTTTGCTGCTTGATATTGCAAACTGGTGTGTCTTACCATATTATTTTAATGTATTGTCTTAATTATGAACAATGTGGTTTGTAGTCCAAACAGTTTTATCGTTTACTGCACGTTGTTATTCTTCTCGTTATTTCCCTATAGTGGCTAAAAAAAAACGGAAGTCTCGCTTATAGGCTTACTTCCCCATTGAAGAATGAGGTGTATACATTATCGAATACACAGATAGCATATAAATGCACACGTTAACAAACAAAACTAACACGAAATAATACATCAGTCAGTGGAAATACTGAACTCTAGTTAGGAATGGAAAGGGGAAATGCAACACCCTCTGTCGTAAATCAAATCTAACACATTCAGGTGAAGGTCAAAGAAATTCCTGTCAGAGGCTCAACAACAGCGTAAACAGAGACATAAAGAAGATGAGAAGATCAAGTCATTCACTGTCCACACAGTCCAATTACCACATGCTACAAGAGGGATGAAGGCATTACAGCTAATCGGTAAACAGAATGACAAGCATCTGGGTCAGATCTGAGACCTGGGCTTGAGGGCACACCCTGAGTCATGAAGTTTTACAAGCTAGAGTCAAATCTCAAGTAATAATGGGATTTGACTCTGCTACAAACCATAACTTATGGGTACAAACACTCTAATTTAAGTGGCCAAAAAGTGAGAAAAAAATTCTAAAGCACTGAGATTTTTACAGTATATTAGACTACTTAAACAAAATGCTGAATATCAGTTGTCACTCAATATCTCTCAATAATACAGTATGTTTTAGTAAGATGACACCTAGATGATTAGTTTAAAACTGTCGTTGTAATTGTGGGGGGCAAAACAAATAATGAAAATAAATATTATAAAATTTATATAAATAAAATAAAATAGGTATGGATAATGAATCAGCCCAAGTTGCTTCAGTGCAGTAAACATTCATCTTGAAAAATTAATAACAATATAACTTAGGGAAAAAAGAAGCCTTAAAAGCACCGTTTCTCATTTCACAAGCAAAGATAGTGTTTACATTAAAGTCAAAGGCACAACAGTAAAAACAGCATCAGGTTTTGGCAGAAATGCATTTAATGTGGGTGTCTGACTCATGAGTTCTGAGTAAAAGAACTTCTTTTAAAGAATTCCTAATCTTGTCAGTTCAAGTCAAGGCGATTAAAATTACAAAGCTTCTCATATTTGTCAAGTAAAAAGTGCTAAGCACATCTCTAGTCACCACCAGAGATGTCTAATTTCACTGTACTTTTCTCCCAGGATTATGTAATAAGAACAGCCTAAAACAGCAAAGAACAATGGAGAGCATTCTCTCTGTCATACTGGAGTATCAACGTGACTCAGTAGGCAGTTTCTGTTAGAGCACAGCCTGAGAACTGATGCCTGGGATTCAACCTTGAGCTTTAATAAAAGTCACCTTTTAATTTGTGCAATAGAAATAAAACAGATTGTATCTCAACAAGTAAAACTGTCAAGAACGCTGAAACTGATTAAACAAGTCTGTAAAACCACAGGCAACACATGTACACTTGAATGTATTAGTCAACTCACCGGCAAATCAACACTGACATCAGTGCCATCTAACAAAGACACTCGGCAGGTGATGATGGACTTGGCATCTCCAGCAGCGGGGATGTGTGTTGTGGCTCGCTGAGCTTCTCGGAGTCGAGCTTTCTCTGCGTGTTTGCGGATAGACCGCCGGCCCAAAGTCCGGCGAAGGAAGCTCAGCATGTTCAGGAAGTTTCGTTAGGCCAGCCTGGAAGAAAGACTATCTCAGTTATAAATTACAATTCACTACTTTGCAACCACAGTTTAACTCAGATTTTGTACAGTTTTTACACTACCAGGCAAAAGTTTTTGAAAAGTAAGATTTTTAATGTTTTTAAAGAACTCTCTTCTGCTCACCAAGACTGCATTTAGGTGATCCAAAATACAGCAAAAGCAGTAATATTGTGAAATATTTTTACTATTTAAAATAACTGCTTTCTATTTGAATACATTTTAAAATGTAACTTATTCCGGTGATTAAAGCTACATTTTCAGCATCATTACTGGTCTTCAGTTTGACATGATCCTTCAGAAATCATTTGAATTATTCAGATTTGCTATAAACATTAATAATAATAATAATAATAATAATAATATTTAAATCAGTTGAGTTTTTTTTTTTTTTCAGGATTCTTTGATGAGTAGAAAGATCCAAAGATCAGCATTTATTTGAATTACAAAGCTTTTGTAACATTATACACTATACCATTCTAAAGCTTTGAGTCAGTATATATAGAGAGAAAGAGAGAGAGAGAAATATATTAGCAAGGATGCTTCACATTGATCAAAAGTGATAATAGAGACATTTATAAATGTTATAAAACTATTTCAGATAAATGCTGTTCTTCTGAAATTTAATTTCAAAGAAACTCTACTCAGCTGTTTTCAACATAATAAATATTTTTTTGAGCATTGAGAAAAATAAAATCAGCTTTGAAGTCACAAGAATAAATTACATTTTGAAATATATTCAAACTGAAACAGTTATTTTAAATGGTAAAAAAAAAAAATTAAAATTGTACTGTTTTTGCTGTATTTTGGATTAAATAAATGCAAGCTTGGTGAGCAGAAGAGACTTCTTTAAACTATTAAAAAACTTTTGACTGGTTGTGTATAGTAACTATCATTTAACTGCAGCACCTGTAATAGACCACAGTAACAATGAAAACCACCTCAGTTACCTCAACACAACTATAATTTCTATAAAACAAACTGTGGTATCCATGAAAAATAGTGGTATGAGATATTTAGAAACTTTAAATACAACTGGAGCTAACTAAAAAAGTTGTTACCTTCACTCACAATAATGGTACCACTGTGGTAACGTGAAACATTCATAACAGACAGTGGTCAGTTTTCTCCAGGTATTACAAGTTATCCTTTTCTTTGTCTTCAAATTACACCGGCAGTTCACTAACACAAACGCACATTTTAAGAAAAAAACGGAGTTTAAAATATCAGCTGACAAAACGTCAAACGTTTAACGCTGCTGTCAGACGTGCACGCGCAATATCCAAACTGTTTCATGTTTCGAGTAAAATTGTAGCGAGTGGTTCACGATCACGCGCTTACTGGCTAAACTCCACTGACACCTGTTTACTCAAAAAAACAAAACAAAACAAAAACATCCGTATAATTTACATTTATAACGTCGGAACGACTTAAAATGTTGAAATGATTTAATAACACAAGTAGCTAGAAATTACAATACGGCTATAGTGATTAATCTAACATGGTTCCGATATAAATCGAGTCCACCTCCGGGATGACCGCACTCGAGGCGCGAATCCACTTGTTGATCCTCAGTCAGAGCACAGACAAAAGCGGTACTTACTGCAGACTGATTAATATTCCGCCAGTGGAGAAAAAAAAAACCTCTAGCATCGGCCGTTATCAATAAACGACTTTATGTTTTGACATATCCATCTTCTACGCCGCTGTGTGGCCCAGCCACCTTATGTTTTTGAAGGTAAGTGTAACTGATATTCTCCCCTGTCCGAAAGATTGTGGGGTGGCTGTTTTCCCTCAGGAAATGACGTCACGTAAATCCCTAAAAGTGGATTTACATTTAAAGGGCCGGTGTGGAGTAAAACGTTCACTCGATACTATTAATCAGCTACGTTATTAAACTTACATTTTTATAATCTTTTAAGAAACTACAGTCAGCTGTTGTGTGACATGTCACAAATGTTCAAATTAGTTGCCGAATAAACCTTCAGAGCAAAGCAAGACATCATAAAGAATCTAGTTTATCTTCCCAATCCGGTTGCATACACAAATAAAAACATTCATACGAACATTTTTGAACTTTGTTTACTAGATCTGAATATTCCTCATATCTTCGAAAAGGATACTGTTGTGGTACCTTGGTACAGTTGTTAGATGTAATACCATGGTACTGAACGATTTCCAAATTATGTGCTATGGTATTCACATCACTACAATAACATAGTAGTAGTTTTTTAGTCATATGAGAAATTCATCACCATTCACAGTCATTTGTCGTTTTATCATTTTATTCTAGTCAAACCAAAATTTATTCAGACACCTTGAACATTTCTCACATTATCACAGTTTATTGGCTATAGTTTAGAAAATGGTAATCAAATCTGACAAGAACTTAAGTTAAACTGTGTCAGAACAAATTCATCTTGATAATGTCAGATAACATTGATAGAAAGGTATGTAATGGATTATAATCAACCAAAAATTCAGAAAATTGTTAATATTACAATATTTACACAACTATCAATACTTTGTTAACCAATTACCAAGCAATGCTTATGTTTGTTCGGTCTCCGGTGTAAAAAGGTCACATTAGCAATTAAATAAAAACACTTAAGCAAAACATGGTCAGGTCAAAGTGTCTGAATAATTTTTGGTCCCAAATTTTTATCAGTTTTACTGGTCCACTGTATGAAGATTTTTTGAGTATAGTGTGTCACAGTTTACTTTATTTTGCTATCCTCACTTACATAAATAAACTACAGTTTCCTGCACCCACTATAAAAAAAAAAAAAAAAAAAAAATCAAATCAAAAATTATATCTGGTTTCAAATTTTTTGGTTTGACTGTATATGCTGAATTACTATAGCACTTTCAAAGCTTAAACATTACATGCAGGTTTGCAAGAACTGCAAGAATGATTTGTAATTGTCTTGGAAGCACTGGTTAGATTGAAAATAATAATTATTAAATGGATATTATTTATTTTTTAGTTTAAAAGACCAAAAAAATAAAAATAAAATAATAATAATAAATAAATGTGGCATATAAAAATATCATAGTCGCTAATATTATATATATATATATATATATATACACACACACACACACACACACATATATACACACACAAAACCAGTCATAAGGGTCAATTTTTCAAAATTGAGCTTTATACATCATCTGAAAGCTGAATAAATAAGCTTTCCATAGATGTATGGTTATGACAGGACAATATTTGGCTGAGATACGACTATTTGAATATATGGAATCTGAGGGTGCAAAAAAATCAAAATATTGAGAAAATCAGCTTTAAAGTTGTCCATATGAAGCTCTTACTAATGCATATTACTAATCAAAAATTAAGTTTTGATATATTTACAGTAGGAATTTTACAAAATATCTTCATGAAACATGATCTTTACTTAATTTCCTAATGATTTTTGGTATAAAAGAAAAATCAATAATTTTGACCCATACAATGTATTTTTGGCTATTGCTACAAATATACCCCAGCGACTTAAGACTGGTTTTGTGGTCCAGGGTCACACATATATATATATATATATATATATATATAAACACTAGGGTAAATCTTAACAACTGGCTCATCTGGGCCAGCAGATCCTCAGGTAACACAGCCCTCAAACAGTCAGGTGCTTACAGGTGCTCTGTATTTTATTTTTTTCCAACAGCACCACCCACTGGTTTACTGACGGCTTGAAACTACTGCAGCTTCAGAAACCATCCTTTCTGCCAAAATCTTCAAAGCAGGAATTCAAATATACAATGTAATAAAACAATGTAATAAAACACTTTCATATGGAAAAACGACCCAGATCACACATCTTACTTTATTTTAAAGATTTTCTTTTTAATATACAACATTGTATGTACACTTTATAATATTTTCATAAAAATGGACAAGTGGCATAACTTGACCTTTCTGTTATTTGCAGCAAATAAAACATTAACACCAGTCTACAATTGTACATCTTTGTTGAAAAAGTGCTGTCCCACAAGGCAGGAGGCATGTAGTTTCTCCCAAATTCCATGCCTTATTCCTGTTTTAAATGTCTTTTGGTAAAACCTGTATCCCGTCGAGCATAGAATGGAATTATTTGGTCCTAAAACCAAGTTTCTCCAGCAATTATGACCTCAAAGAAACGTCATATGATTAACTGTAAAAGTAGATCGTACCTTTTTAAAGAGTACAGGCATGGATTCAACTAGAGATGACCTGTGAAACTGGGCAATGGATCAAAAATTTAATTTGAGAGTTAATTTGATGGCTTCTACACAAAGACTGTTCATAAAACTAGGGCTCAATTAAATAAACGAAATAAAATCAAACACCAGCTCTAATGCGTTGAACCAGGCCTAGACCAAACCTAAACGTGATTTGGGCTCTCACATTCACACTAACAGTACTATAAAACACACTTGCACATACAGACATCAGAAACATACAGTAATTACACAACACCACACATACCGGACACACTCTTAGCTTGATAATGTTAGCGGGATATTCTGCAATATAAACCGGTCAAAAATAAACAAACTGCCCCAACATGGTACTGCATTTGACACATTGTGGTGTGTAACATTCACAAAAAGCAGTTCTTATTTGCAACACTGATGTAGCTGTAACATCACCTACAGGGAATACTAAACTCTTCAACTGAATATCTGTTTTTTTAAATGGCAAATAGTTTGTTTTTCAGGGAATGTTTGCATCTTGACAGATCAAATGACAGTCCTCTTATAATAAAACAGCAGAGAAGTGTATGAAAACAAATCAATCTAATTTTAAGGAATCTTCTATGTTAATTTCTGTGGGCTGGTGGCCCTAAATTTATTATACAGTCTCGCAGTTTCTTGTATTGAATCTGTTATTAAGGAACTACAACCTGGGAGGAATATTTTCAGTAATTAAGGTTACATTTCAATCTTTTCCTCATACAAAGCTATTGTTTGGCTTCCGAAAATTTGGAATATATCGAATATTATTGTATTGTCTTTTTTATCTTGTAGGCTTTTACTGTACGGAAATGAGCAGCACGAACATTTTTCAAAACATCTTCTTTCGCACTCCACTGACGAGAGAACATCATACGTGTTTGGAAAGAGGGTGAGTAAATAATCACAACATTCTGTTTGACCGAACTGATGTTTTGCATCACAGCTGTAATGCAAAGTGCTTTAAAGTCCTTGTTGACAGCTTTTTAGTTTGACAGCAAAATAAATAAATGATTTTCACTCTGCGCCAAAAAGAGAAAACAAAGCAAACTGAAAAAAAACAAAAAAGATCATTGTTGTAACGAAAACATTTTTGTTTTGTAAGTAGTTACTTATGTTGAATGAGCAGGGCTCAATTTTGAAACTAATACAATAAATATGTCTGATAAAAATACAAATGTTCATCTGCAGCACAGGCCTGTATGTGAATTGTTTTTTGTGGGTGTTGTTTGTTTCCAAATAATAGGTGACCACATATAAAAACACTCATTCATTCACGGGCCTGCCCTTACACACATATGGCACCAGCAATCTCTACTATATTCATTATTAACATATATATCTGTTAAAACCCTGAACGCTCAAAGTCCCAACAAGTACCTAATTCACTTTTGTTAGATTTTTTCATCACTTCTTTCTCTCCTCATTGAAGCCTGGCGTATTGTCTCTTTGCCAGTGTAAAGTGCAGCAGTGCTTGGTTTATGTCCTGTGTTCCTGGCTCGAGATGCTTCTCCATCACTCTGTCACGGAGCTGTAATATCATCATGTGGAGAAGATCCTGTCAGTGAATTTCAGCATCATTTTCGGGAAAAGCTGGCATTGCATTAGTTGGATTCGTACAGCATGGACTTGAGCGGTTTCACCAGGCCCTCCTCGTAAACCTTCAGTATGGCCTCACACACAAACTTGAATTGGCTCTGAGAAGACAGAGAACAGAGGGGAAGTCATGGTGAATGGAAGACGTGTCAGTCTATCACGCAAGGGCAGCCAAGTGTGATGGCAGTATGAGAAACTGGGATGAGAGCATAATTCATGGACTGTGTCTGCGTGAAAGAGAGAAGGAGAGAGACGGGAGAATGTGCCTCCGGGGAACACACCAAAATACATTTTTGCATGTTTTTCAGCACTTTTGTGTATTTGAACCCTTTCCAACAATGACTGTATGATTTTGAGATCCAGCTTCACACTGAGGACAACTGAGGGACTCATAGGCAACTATTACAGAAGGTTCAAACACTTACTGATGCTTCAGAAGGAAACCTAATGCATTAAGACCCAGGGGGTGAAAATGTTTTGAACTTGAAGATCAGGGTAAATTTAACTTATTTTGTCTTCTGGGAAACATGTACATGAAGTATCTTCTGTAGGGCAGTAGTAAATGGAAATTTTTTTTTAGTAAAATAAGAAAAATGTACACATCTTCATTCAGCTCAAAAGTTTACACCCCTGGCTCTTCGTGCATTGTGTTTCCTTCTGAAGCATCAGTGAGCCTTTGAACCTTCTGTAATAGTTGCATATGAGTCCCTCAGTGTGAAAAGATGGATCTTAAAATCATACAATCACTGGAAATGGTTCAAAAGAATTTGTGGGACCTGAAGGATTTTTTCTAAAGAACAGTGGACAGTTTAACTGTTCAGAACAAACAAGGAACTCATGAACAACTACCACTAAAAAACAAAAATAAAAAAAAAAAAAAAAAAAAAAAAAACACACACACAAATCCAGTTAACAACACAATATTAGGAATCATGCGTATGTAAACTTCTGAATGGGGTCATTTTTATAAATTCAACTATTATTTACTCTTGTGGACTATATGTAAATGTCTTTTATGTGAAATATTGTATTCAGGTCAGTACTAAATAAAAAAATAACATGCATTTTGTATGATCCCTCTTATTTTGGTAAAATAATTAACATTTTTCAGATTCTCCAAGGTGTATGTAAACGTTGGACCTCAACTGTATTGTAATACATTACAAAAATTTTATTTTTAATTAAAAACAGGAGCAAAAGCAGTTTTTTAAGCATATTTCATAAGCTAAATATATTAGTATCTGTAAAAGAACACTGTTCAAAATTTAGAGAAAACTCTTTCGGATGCCTCCTAGTTATTGGTGTTAATCTGGCTCCTGATGCTAATTTCCCTCTTTATCTGACAAACCCTATTTAACTGGTAGCCTGACTTTCCAGTTTTCACTGACTTTGCGAGATGGTGAGTTGTTCTAAAGTGACTAAAACCCTCTGACAGGAAGTTGTCTAGCGGGATGACCCCTTCAGAAAAGAAGAGAAGTTGGTCATTCCAAATCTGTGATTTTGGAATCACAGTCGGTTCAGCACTGCAGCTGGAATTGCTCACCAGTTCAGTGCTGAACAGGTAAGAATCTGTTTTGGCATACAGTGTCTCGACGATTAACAGAATTTGGACTGAAAGCGCACTGCAGTGACCAAACCTCTCATCAGCAGAAAGAATCACAAGGCTAGACTAAAGTTCACTTCAGTGACAAAAGCAAGTTTAATTTATTTGGGTCTGATGGGAAACATCATGATTTCTGCAGCAGGAGTTGGGTCTCTTATACAGATACATGGCAGGGTGAATGTAAATGTTTATCAGAACGTCCTGTGGCAACATGCGGTTCCTTCCGTGCATTTATCGCCCAATCAGCAAGCTATTTTCATGCAGGACAATGCCCCCGTCACTACTGCAAAACTGGTAAAGCAGTTCCTTGAAGCTGAAAACACTGAAATATTGAAAAGGCCAGCCCAAAGTCCTGATCTAAACCCAAATCTCTGGAAATCCTTGGTGACAAAGTTATAGCTAAGAAACCCACTACAGTCACCAAACTGTGGAAGAGACTAAAAGAAGAGTGGACTAAGAGTGGACCAAGATCACACCAGCGCAGTGTGAGAGAGTAGTGATGTCCTGCGGCCGCAGAGGCCGCACTAATTTATGACTGCTGTAACCTTCAGAAATTTTAGTTGTAATCTTCCTTTGTGCTCCTTTAGAGAATCATTGCTGTTCTCTAATTTTGAACACTGTGTTTTGCACAAAATAAAGGGTTTTTGTTGAAGTGCCTTGGTTATTTTGTAAAACACTGACCTATAGCACAGTATAGCCACAGCTAAAATTTCTTCAAAATTTGAAAGATGACAATTACATTTACCAAAAAAAAAAAAAAAGAAGTGTTCATAAATTGTTCTCTAATTTTGATCTCCATTTTAAATGTCTTTACTTTCACATTTGATAACTTAAATGCATCCTTGCTGAATACAAATATGAATTTCTTTCAAAAACAATTTACTGACCCCAAACATATAAATAGTAGTGGATGACCAATAAAAAAAAGTGATGCCTTAGTAACACCACTAATGAAAAAGAACAGAGGCATGTAATGCACAAGTGTTTTTATTGAGCATCAGCCCTTCTTCTTCCTGGTGTCTAATTAGTGTGGTCTCATGGTCAGCAGCCTCTGGGCAGACAGGCCGCATTAAAATACAGCAGATCTTGTTGGAATCACAGCTGCATCATTGTCTCAAGCTCTGGGAGTCCCAACCTAGAAAAGCCCCCTGCTACAGCAACTCCTCTTCTTCTTTATTTGTGGAAACATTACAGCCAGCTGCTGCGTTTTAAATGTGAGTGAAAATGTCATACATTTTTGTTGTTGTGGTTTACTTAACATGTCACGCCTCTTCCCAGAAATTGAAGACCGAAAGGCAATGACAAACCCCTAGTGGATGACTGACAGAGACAATGACAGGAATAAAGAAGGTGGGTGGGACTTACAGGAGTCTGAATCATCATGGCCCTCTGATCCCGCATGGTTCTCACAATTTCTAACGGATACACCGGCTGGCCGCACTCCATCAGACACATTGCCGTCTCCATGGTAATGAGAACTCCCGTCCGGCCAATCCCAGCGCTGGGATGAGAAAGAAGGAGAGGGGGAGGGATAAAAAAGGGGAAATGGTAAGCCAAGACTTGATTACACAGTAATTCACTTTGGATAACTACATTTAGAAACTACTTTGTGATATAGATGATATATATGAATTACCTGCAGTGGACCACAACGGGCTCGTCCTTCCCAGCTCGTTTACTCCGGACCAAAGCCACGAAATCCAGGAAGTCAGTTGAATCATCTGGTACACCGTGATCAGGCCACGCTAGGTACTGGATTTGGGTCAATTCCCTGGTTTCCCCACTCTAACAGCACACACAAACACAGAATGACCATTATAATGGAATTATGACAAATGAAACACTTTAAGCATGGAGTTCAAAATGAACATTTGCCAAATGCCTAATCCAAGTAAGCATTAGCTTAAAGGGATAGTTCACACAATAATCAAAATCATGTCATCATTTACTTCATCCTTTTGTCATTACAAAATTATTTTGTCTGTGGAACTTAAAATAAAATATTTTGATGTCTAAATAGTTGCCCATATAATGAAAAAAAGGGATGCAAAACAGTTTCTTCATAATATCTTCTTTGTGTTCCACAGAAAAAAGGAAGTCATACAATTTCCAAATGACATAAGGGTGAGTAAATGACAAAATATTATTTTTAGGTGAACTATCCCTTTAAAGGATATTGCACATCAATTTCTAAGGAACATTACATGGTTCAAGTCGAATTAAAAATAGACTGTTGACATGCGAATATGTAATACAACTCACCTCGATGTGATTAAGAGTCATATCCCTAACCAAGAAAGCAGAGTTGCCTTCTTCAGTCTGGCAGCAAACCTGAAAGCCGCCGTATGTAGCGCTACCTGAGGGGTTCGGCCAGTACTGATGGCACTTCACCTGTGGTAGAAAGGAATCAAATGACGTAAACTCAAAAAGATTTAAGAAAAGACTAACTCCAATTAACAATTCCTTTGTTAAAATGAAATCATCACAGTTACAGAGAGATACATACACGTCCTCGCTCAACCTGAGTAGTAAGCATGACTACTAAAGAAGAGCCCTGCTCCCACGTCATCTGCCAGAAATCCGGGCATGTATTGGGCAGCGGCCCCTGGCAGGCGATATAGCGGTTTATGAGACTGGAGGCAGGGATTTCCATCTGCAAACATGTCAAAACAAAATTATGAGGGGCTATTAACCACAGTCCATCATTCTATGGGTGTTTGAGTTTGGAGGAGATAATAAAATACATATTCTTACATTAGTCACTTACATTAATGTAATTTGCATTGATGTAGTCATCTGTGCCTTTCAAGATGACTCTAGTTGCATCATCTGACAAGATAACAAAAAAAAATTTTTTTTTTTTTTTTTAGCAGTTCCACTGGTTATTAGTAAAAAGAAATGGCATGCAGCGATACTCACAAGGTGAGATGTCTCTGTAGCGGTTTTTGGAAATATTCTGAGGTAATTTGGCACATGACATTGTCATTCCAGGCCTTTTCCGATACAGTTGCTTTAAAATAAAAGGAAGTCAGTCAGTCTACAAAAATCCCAATGAATGGAAACTCATTAACAGACACACATCTTTAAGTATGACCTTCAGTATTCAAACCGTTCTTTCCACTTTTATGTAACGTTTATGAATTTCATACATTAAACATTTCATTCACAAAACATGGAATTACTACAGAAATCTGGTAGGATTGTGTGTGTGTGTGTGTGTGTGTGTGTGTTTAAAAACGTGAGACATGAGATAAAATGTAAAAAACAAAAACAAAAAAAAAAAAAAACAAGTTCTATAGACTTAAGCGCTTGCATTTTTGGAACAGTCAAACACATCCGTTTGTATAAAATTAATAAAAAGGCAGAGGAATGCAAAAACATGTTCTGTGTAAAACAGACTCACTCATCAAATTCAAGCATTTCGAAGACATGTCAAGGACATTCCACCCAGTGCTTTGCTTGTAAATGCATGCACTATGTGAGAATACAACATATATCATATCTTATTTGACTGTAAATCTGTCAAAAACTGGATACTTCATGGCAGGGAAGCATTTTCAGCATATAAATAACGCATGTTTCTGCACTGTAGAACTAGTATCTTAAACCCTGCTGGGGTTTAGTGACAAGTGTTATTTAGGAACATGGCTCCTTGAGTCATATATTGCATATTTTGATTGACATTGTCACATACACAAGCCCTACACACACTAACAGGAAGATATTAGGGCTGCCTGATGAAAGACAGGAAGTAATAGGAAGTTCTTTTGATATGACCACATCCTGAATAACCCTGATTGCTGTGCATTTAAGAGCATGCTCTAAATGAGCAATTAAGATAAACAATTGCATATGAACTTGAACCGCTCTTATGATGATGGTGCTCACTATTTGTAATCATTTCTAGAGTAAAAACCTTTAAAGGTCCACTGAAGTGCTTTGAAACACGTAGTGTCATTCTGTGTGTTGACATAATTTCAATTAAAACAGGAAGACAGGACAGGACATATCAAGCAGTTTTTATAGGAAAGCTTGGTAAAGACACATTTGACAGCCACAATCTCATCCATATTACTATAAAATATAGCATTCAGTGTAGAATTCAAATGTGCCCGATACGTTTTGTGGTCTGCGCCGACTTGCGCATATGATCCACTCTGTGCGAGTGATACAATGCCAAACCAGATATAATTCGTCCAAATGGACAGAATATTTACATTGTCTGAATCATTCCCCATCCCCTATGTAGCGCACTACGTGCCATTCACCACACAGAAAATACTAATTCTGTGAACAAGTGACCGATTTCTGCCGCAGCTTCAGCGTCTATTTATAATGTAGGGGGCGGGACGCTTCAGATTCTCGAGAGCATTTGATTGGACAGAAAGTTTCAAGAGAAGCTGAAGTGCAGGATGATGTCATCAAAATCGTTATTCCATGTTGGCAGAAGTTTGAGACTGTTAGTTCTGAATGCGTATATTGAATTTTGTCATTGTTTTGGAGCACACTAGCTTATAGATAACCTTAAGACTAACATATTTATACTAAAAGCCATAAAATGCCAATTTTGATTTCATGGGGACTTTAACTCACATCAAATTGGGCCAGTACTGTAGCACTGTTGAGACCGTCCTTTAACTGCAGCATTGAGTCTCTCCAGGCGTCCTGGTCCAGCTGCGATGGGTCTGTGGGAGATTTCTCTGGGATGTATTGAAAATCCGGCTCTGTCTCCAATTTCTCCTCAACCACATCATAGATAGCTACACATGGAGAGACAGTTCATGTGACGGCAATGTGTTAATGTGATAAATCCACAAAACTGGAAATTTATTTGTCCCCGACAAGAGCCATAAAAAGTGAGTAAATGAAATGCTGTCTTTATACTTAAAGGAGAAGTTCACTTTCAAAACAAAAATGCACAGATAATTTACTCACCCCCTTGTCATCCAAGATGTTCATGTCTTTCTTTCTTTCTTCAGTCGTAAAGACATTGTTTTTTGAGGCAAACATTTCAGGATTTTTATCCATATAGTGGACTTCATCAGTGCCCTTGTGTTTGAACTTTCAAAATGCAGTTTAAATGCAGCTTGAAAGGGCTCTAAACGATCCCAGCTGAGGAAGAAGGGTCTTATCTTGTGAAACGATCGATTTAAAAAAAAAAAAACAAAAACAAAATTTATATACTCAAATGCTTGTCTTTTCTAGCTCTGCGTGAACTTTGTGTATTCCGGTTCAAGACAGTTAGGGTATGTCGAAAAACTGCCATCTCATTTTCTCCTCCAACTTCATAATCGTCCTACATCGCTACAGTACCGACCCAGTGTTAACAAAGTGAACGCACATGGATGGTCAAACACCCTTTACAAAAAAAGGTAAAACAGCGATGTAGGGTGATTTTGAAGTTGGAGGAGAAAGTGAGATGGGAGTTTTTCGGCATATCCTAACTGTCATGAACCGGAATACACAGAGTTCACGCAGAGCTAGACAAGACAAGCGTTTCGTTTGAGGTTAAAAAGTATATCAATTGCCTGTTTTTTTTTTTAATTAACCAATTGTTTCAGACCCTTCTTTCTCAGCTGTGATTGTTTAGAGCCCTTTGAAGCAGCATTTAATCTGCATTTTGGAAGTTCAGACTCATGGGCACCATAGAAGTACACTATATGGAAAACATTCCTGAATTTTTTTTTCCTCAACAAACTTCTTTAAGACTGAAGAAAGACAGACATAAACATCTTGGATGACAAGGGGGTGAGTAAATTATCTGTAAGTTTTTGTTCTAAAAGTGAACTTCTTTAAGTTTGGAAATCTTAATTATAATATGTGCATTTAAAGTGATGTCAATATATATAGTTTGGGGTTAGACTTTTTTTTTTATGAAATTAATAAATTATTCAGCAAGGATGAATTAATGTGATGGTGAAGACTCAACATTGACAATAATAATAAATGTTTCTTGAGCAGCAAATCAGCATATCAGAAAGATTTCTGAAGGATCATGTGACACTGAAGACTGATGTAAAATAAAACATACAACCCCAAACTTGAATGGTAAATGTAGTCATTTAAGCAGAAGGCATTTAAGTATGAATCAGACCAGCGCTCACCATTGGGTCGCACCAACAGGATGAGCTCCCCCGAGTGGCTCTCACAGCTGGCCTTGATGAACATGACCACCTGATCATGCGTGTGCTCTGCAATATCTCGACCGTTGATCAGCACAACCTGATCGCCCTCATTCAGTCGAGGCACACACAAATCAGCCTAGAGAGGCAACAAAGACAGAAAATAATGAAATTTATAGTACTTGGCATTAGATGAAGATTTTAATGCATGATTCTGATTATTCTAAAATAAATATCAAGAAATAGGAAAATTCCAAAGCAGCATAAATCCTTCAACACAGGCATAAACAAAACACTGACATACAGGTTCACTGCTAATCCTATAGGGGTCGCTCTTCAATGAATCTGTCATTACTGTCTTCAGATGTAATCCCAGCTGCCCTATAAAGGGTAATACTACAGTATTTATGGCATTAAACAGCCTATTAAACATACCGATGTTCCAGGCGCTACTCGAGACACGATAATGGGCATCTTCTGATCAGAGCCACCCTAAAAATAAGAGAGAGCGCAGTTGTGGGAATGGAACCATAAAATCTTCAACTATCAACAACAGAAAATGAGAGAAGCAGAGCATTTTACCTTCACATTAAAACCAAATCTCCCGTTCTCATCTGGTTTCATCTTGATCAGGACTAGATTGTCATGAGGAATGACACCATTGGGCTAAACATGTGAGAAAAAATTATTTGCATGTTAGTTTCACTATTCTAAAACAGTACATTCACAATCTAAAACAGTACATTGCACTGGTTTTAGCTAATTTGCATTGGTTTCTGTTAAGTACAGGTTTTGGTTGTTTTTTTAAAGCAATGTATGACTTGGCACCTTCATATGTTCTGTCTGTTCAAACATGTTTCGAGTCACTGTTTGAGATCTTCCTAAGCTAAGATGTAAACCTTCAGATATCAGGTGAAGCTGCTTAAAGGGACAGCAATCATTTTTACTCACCCACAAGTTCCTCCAAACCTGTAAAGTTTTTTTTTCTTCTGCATAACACAAAAGTAGATATTTTGAAGAATGTGGGTGACCAAACAGTTTCATTGACTTCCATAGTGTTTTTTTCCATAGTACGAAAGTCAAACAACTGTTTACATCAGGGGTCACCAAACTTGTTCCTGGAGGGCCGGTGTCCTGCAAAGTTTACCTCCAACTTTCCTCACCACACCTGCCTGGAAGTTTCAAGTAAACCTAGTAAGACCTTGATTAGCTGGTTCAGGTGTGTTTGATTAGGGTTGGACCTAAACTATGCAAGGACACCGGCCCTCCAGGACAGGGTCTGGTGAATCCTGGTTTAGATGCACACTTTCTTTAAAATACCCTTTATGTTCAACAGAAAAAAGAAACTCATACAGGTTTGGAACTTAAGGGTGAGTAAATCATGAAAGAATTTGTATTTTTGGGTGAACTGTCCCTTTAAAGGACATCATGTCCCCAAAACCTAAAATTCTTATGAACTGAAATTAAACAATTTCCACCAGTGCACATTTCAGAACAGCCTTTAAAGACAACTTTAATCTTTATTTATTTATTTATTTTATTTTTTTTGTTGTTGTTGTATATTAAAGATAGTACATGCATAAAATGTATTATTAGATTTCACAAACAATGCTTTGTAAAAGAAACCCTTCAAAATATTAACTCACACTAAGGCAGTGAAAATGATTTATGTGCAATGAACAGCATGCACCTAACCACCAAGGGCTTTATTACTTTTTGAAAATGCAACCACATCGCGGTATACCATAGAAGGGAGGGACGCAGGACTATTAATGCCAACTTTGGAAAGAGGAACAACAAAGTAGCACACAGACAGTCTGGGTCGAGTGAGTCAGTTGATGTATTCTTACCGTAGCCTTGTCTGTTGCTATGGGGACATCGTACATTTCATTGATGTGGTTGTCCAAGTCCTGTTGGGAGTGGGACAGTATAAGCTGGCTCAGGTTCTTCCGGGACTGTTTGGGCGGGAGGGCGGGAGGTGGGCCTTCAACTCCTTCAGGAGACCTATTAAATTAAGGGAGAAATTTAAATATAGAAATAAAAGAGCATACTTCAAAACATCTCCTTTTGTGTTTCACAGATAACAAGGTTTGGATAGAAGTAAATCAAGTCCATTTTTATTTCATTGTAAAATATCCCTTTAACAAAAAGGCGTCATTGCCATCATTTTTGTCCAGCACATGAATGGACAAAAATCTCATCAAAATTTTAGATGCATCAACCAGCTATCAGAGACGTCAAACAGGTTCAGCACAGTTCAGCTTAATACATTTCATTCAGCTGAACTGACCACATTATACTCTGACAATCCAGTGAACCACTGAATTATGCAACATACTATGTTTTAGATTTCACACTCGGGCGCACACTTTGTAGGTTCACGAGCATCGGAGTGTGTGTTTGTATATAGGGTGTAAGGGTGTGTGCGTTGGCTCCCACTGACCTCGTTTGGCTTTTGTGTTCATTTCTAGTCATGTTCTCACCCCAGCATGGTGTCAGAAAGTGACCGCTCTGACCCAAACTGAACACATCATGCTCATACAGAGCAGCTGAGCAGGCCAAAGGTCATGTAGAGCAAGTGTGTGTTTATCTACAGATAGCAGGGACTTAAAAAAAAAACAACCAGAGTAGTCTCACTCTCAAACAAATGATTCTTATAAGCCGATTCTTTTAATGAATCAGTCAAAAAGACTCAAGAACGCTGCAAGACCAGAATTCTGCAAGCCCTGCTGGGTACTTAGTTTTGGCAGCATCTGTGACACAAACAAGCATATGCTGTGTGCGTGCGCGCATGTCTGCATGTTGATTTATTCTTTAGGTGTACAGGAAGAAAAAGCAGAAGAGAAAGCATTATGGACCATAAGCTATATATGCAATTGTGTTTTAAGAAATGGGTATTCATATTCAGTTCCTCTAAATCAGTGGTTCTCAATCCTGGTCCTGGGGGACCCCATCTCTGCACATTTTGCATGTCTCCCTTATGTAACATACCTGATTGAGATCATCAGCTCATTAGGCTGATGATCTCAATCAGGTGTGTTAAATAAGAGAACCATGCAAAATATGCAGAGCAGGGGTGCCCCAGGACCAGGATTGAGAACCACTGCTGTAAATGATACATAAAGAAATCATTATGACAATAGTGACGCATATAGTATACCGTTCCAATAAACATCTCTGACACAGACTCAAATGTTGACGATTTCTCTATCACCTCCTCATTGCAATGTCTGTTTTACATTTAATTTTTCTGTGATTGATCACATTCAAACTTTGTATTGAAGAAAGTTTAATTCACACCTTGTCCTAACAGATATCTGATGTGTATAACAGATTTCAAACCAGATGTTGGACTAATTAGATTTCACTGTGCACAGGTTTACCCAGAGCAATTTACATATATATTTAACAGATACTTTTATTTGAATGGACTCACAATAGAGAACATATGGAATTCATTGCACAGCCAACAATATTCATATTTTATGCATATGGGTAGCTCAGCAATGCCACAGAATTAGAAACCAAGCAACTGACAAAACATCTAATCACAAATTACATACTGCAGCTGTGGCTGGTTAGGACATGTAGGTGTCACGGTATTTAGCATTTTTAGAAAATAGAAACACATTTTAAACAGAAACTTTTGTACACGTGTATAAATTGTAAACATTATAAAAATGTACAATGTAAAATATAACTGGCGTCAAGTGATACTTAACCCAAAAATAAAAACTCACTCATCATTTACTCACCCTCATGCCGTTCCAAACCTTTATGCCTTTTTGTTCTGTGTAACATATAAGATATTTTAAAGAATGCTGACAACTAAACAGTTTCGGTTCCTTATGACTCAATATATGAACAAAAATGCAATAGAAGTCAATGGGAAACGAAACTCTTTGGTTATCAGAATTCTTATTTTTTTGTGTTCTGCAGAAGAAAGAAATGCATAGGGGTTTGGAATAAAATAAAGGTGATTAAATGATAGAATGGCCATTCCCATAAGTGAACTATTCATTTACACAATTTTGTGACACTGCAGGTGCTGTCATATTACTTTGACCGCTCACAGCTGACTGAAAGTACAGTTCACCCAAAAATGAAACTTCTGTCTTTAATTATTTACTCTTATGTCGTTCCAAACCTGTAAGACCTTCGTTTATCTTCAGAAAACGAATGAAGATATTTTTAAGTAATCCAAGAGCTTTCTGATCATGCCTATGCAGCAACGCAACTGACACGTTTAAGGCCCAGAAAGGCAGTAAGGAAATTGTTAAAATAGTCCATGTGACATCAGTGGTTCAACCGTAATGTTATGAAGCTACAAGAAAACTTTTTGTGTGTAAAGAAAACAAAAATAACAACTTTATTTAACAATTTCTTCACTTCTTTGTCAGTCTCCGACCACTGATGTCACATGGACTATTTTAATGATAGCTTTACTACCTTTCTGGGCCTTGAACGTGTCAGTTGTGTTGCTGTCTATGCAGGGTCAGAAAGCTCTCGGATTTCATCAAAAATACCTTAATTTGCGTTCCAAAGATAGTATTACAGATTTAAAACGACAAGAGTGAGAGTAATTTATGAAAGAATTTTCATTTTTGGGTGAACTATCCCTTCAAAATCAATTGATTAAGAATAACATTTTTGTTTTTTGTGACAGCCCATTATCACACAGGATACATTATCAACAGCTTAAAGACTAAAACAAAGGAAAGGGGGATGAGCTGTTTTATATCCATTAAACTAGCTCAGCAAACCAAGTCAAAACAACCGCATGCCATGCAAATAGCCTATCTGCCACTGGCAATGTCATTAGTTTTAAGTATACTGCGGACCTATTCAAGAGGATCACAAAGAGCTTGACATGTTTACCATGCACCGTTAAAATCCAAAGCTCTGTGCCCAACGCTATGAGAGCGGTAAACACATTTTACAGCTGCGCAGCGTGCGTTTAGTTTCCATTCGGGGCCATTTAAGGGCGCAGACAGAGGGTGGTAGCTGTGATTGGAAGGCAGAGACAAAACAAACAGCCAATAAAAGATGGTTTTGGTGCAGTAAAACCACTTTTCCCATTTGAGGAACAGACTTGAGCTTCTGTTTTTTACACTAAATTATGTGGCTTCTGCAAATAGTGTTTTATAATAACCAATATGATTTAATGTTTCAATAAGTTAGAGTGGCATTGCGGTATGAGTAAGCAAACAGTCAAGACTTCAAATGCATTATAAAGTACATTAATAAAAAAAGAAAGTATACCAAACGTCTGCTAAAAGAGTTGGTTTTCTGGGGTATTTTTGGGGAGGATTTAAGAAACTGAAAGTTTAAAATAAAATGTCGGTGAAATTACTTTGAATAAGAATATCAGTACTTCATACATCTGACTAAGACATCTGAACAGTCTTTTTCTGAAAAGGCATAATCCACATGTTGCTATGTGGCTGCTTAAGCAAGTTGAACACAGGGGGAACCTTAGGAAACGCCATCAATGATAATGAAGCATTACTAAACCCAGTTCTTGAGGACGGACTGTTTCGCTACTGAAGAAAAGGAAGTACTTACGGCGTAGACTCCAGGCTGATGCTGTTAGCTTGTGTAGAGGAAGCCGATTTGTGATTGGAGAAAACGGGAAGGCTGGGGGAGGCATGGATGACATGGTCCACCAGGTGACCCATGGAAGAGGGCCGTAGCCGAGGACCCTCTTGCACAAATAAGGAGTTCCTACTGTTGACAGAACATTTATAGTAGCTGTTATCAATCACCAATATGTGTTATGAATAAATACAAATCCTCTGGCTGAAGGTAAACTATTAAAACAAATACGTTACTATAACGAGTACAATGTCTTGGGCCTGTTGCAATTATTGATTAATTGCCTGATCATGGATATTTGATTTAATCAAAATTATTTGAGATAACCGTGATAAATATCAACCAATAAATATCAATAAATATCAGAGTTTAAATATCAATCACATCTTCCCATTCAAATAAGAATGAAAAAGAAAAATCATAATCTGTCAGGGAGTAATAAATAAAAAAAAAAAAAAAAAAAAAAAAACCTTCCTTCATACGAAACGAAGGCTTGTGGGTTTAATAATTTAATTCATTTATTATATTATATTATATTATATTTTGACAGGATTCAGTTGTGACAATTAATTGACAGTACAAAACTAATGATTGTGACAGGCCTACAATGCATTATAGTACATTACAGTATGATGTAACAAATCATACTAGGTGTTAATACTAACACTCTCTCTCTTCCTGAAAACTCCCTCTATTTGTTTACTAATAATGTGGAAGTCTATCTTTGAATCTTTGACACAGAGAGTGACTCCCAGACTTCCTGGATGGGTACAACTCACAAAACCTGTAAAGAATATGTCTAGATCATATTTTTCCCCTAAATCAAAGGGGGAAAAAATATATTTTGCTTTAGGAAATGAAGCCTTTTTAGGACCATTCAAAATGTGCATGTGACATTTTCATGTCTCACTGCATTCACTGTAGCGCTTTTGTGCTGATTTAAATGGAAAAAATATATATTATTATATAAACAATACTGTATTACAGTATTGTTTCTAGTGACAATTATTACTAGTAATACCGGGGGACAAAGAAAGGGGAAAAAAAAAAAAAAAAAATTACACTAACTAAAATTTGGGCAAAAAAGGTGTCATGAAAATAACAAAAAAAAAATCATTTTGCAACACACTTTATTATTTTTTTCTTCGCATTTGAACGAAACATGACAGATATGTAATGGTTAAATCCACATACAGCTTACACATCTTTTTCCCCATCACCCCCCCAAGAACCCTACTGGGTTTTTGCTCATTAGGTTGGGTGTTTCACTAAAACAGAGATGCACTCACTGGTTGGGCGTCCCAGGGGGCGAGCGGGTGGGCAGGCTACGGGTCTCCAGCCTCTCTTCAGACAGTGAGTTCCTGCTCACTGATTCCCAATCTGTCACACCCATGAACTTTCTGCCCAGGGGTTTGCTGGGAGATCTAAGAGATGAAACACATTCTGTTAATCTCCACAATAACCCGGTAAAGCCAAAGGCTAAGGTCACTTCTAAGCGTTAACTGTCTAACAGCAAGATATTATTCCACTGAGCAACATTATATTCCTATCCAGTGGACACCATTAGAGTGTTACAATAAATCTCGTTTGTTTTTCTGAAACTTAATAATTAGGTTAGATAATATTTCAACCCTTAAAGTTTTAGTAGTGATTTGTTTTGTTTTAAGATAGTTTTGTTTTGAAACATAAATCTGAGGTTATCATGTTCTCTAGACATTGTTCTACAATGTTTTATTTATATTTTAAATATTTAACTGCAGGCGTTCAGTACATTTTGACACAGTAACCCCTAGTGAGATATCTCTTTCTACTGTACTGTAATTTTAGCAAATATTGACATTCAAGAGTACTGTCATTTTTTTCTGTCATAACAATATCCACTTTGAAAGTCAGACAATACAGAGTGTACTGTCAATAATTATTTAAAAAAAAAAAGGTTGACTATGCTCATCTTTTGGGTTTCACATTTGTTAACATTTCAAACAAGTGAAGTGTACAAAAGTTAAAAATTGCTGCAGGTTTTTAAAAAGTTGCTATTTGTTTGTTTTTATGAGCAGTAGCACTCCAGTTAAGGATCTCTAAAATGCACCATTCTTAGTATTGGTCAATTTAATAAAAAAGTTAAACATGTAAAAGATTATTCTGAAAGGATATTAGACTCAAAAAAGCTGCATAACAAAAGTAATAGATTTTGTACTGGATTTCACTGGAAAATTTTTAATATGATTTGACTGTCTAGTTTTATTTATTTTTACCGAAATTAATACTTCATTCAGCAAGGATGCTTTTAATTAATCAAAAGTGACAGTTACAACATTTATGTTTTTTTTTTATGTAACTACTGTGTATGTATATTCATGTGACGATTGTTTGTGTAGATACATGAAACAATTTCCATTTTGAATAAATGATGTTCTTTTGAACTTCACTACTATTATGGGTCAGCCTAGCTATTATAGGTGCCCATATTAACCATTTTTATGATTATCGGTATCGGTCATTTTCAAAAACTAATTGCCGATAAATTAATTTAAAAGCATTTAAAGAAAGTTTTTGTCAGAGCCTCTGTTATTCCTAATTTTGACATTAATTTTAATATTTTACACCAGACATATATATCGGTTCAAAATATTGACTATCAGTCTACTTGATCTGTTATAATCGGTATCGGCATTGGCCACTATCAGTATTAGTCATTTTCAAAAAGCAATTTGCCAATAAAATAATTTAAAAGCATTTAGAGAAAGTTTTTGTCAGAGCCCTTGTTATTCTTAATTTTGACATTCATTTTCATTTTTACACCAGACATGTATATCGGTTTAAAATATTTATTATCAGTCTACTTGATCTGTAATAATCTGTATCAGCATTGGCCACTATAGCTTTAGTTCAGTTTTAATTTTTCAGTGCAATTTAAATGAAAATTATTAATGTTTATAATTAATGTTTAATTATTTTAAGTTTTTCCATCAACAAAAATGTTTAGTTTAGATAATAACCCTGGTTTGGTGTTCCAAAAGATCCAGAAATCAGTTTTGAGCTTCATGTCAGTTTTTTTGAGTCTTCTAGTCAGTCATTTAAAGAAAGTTTTTGTCAGAGCCCTTGTTATCCTTAATTTGGACATTAATTTTAATTTTTTTTTTTTTTTTTTTTTTTTTTAATCAGACATATATATCAGTTCAAAATATCGGTCTACTTGATCTGTAAAAATCTGTGTCGGCATCGGCCATGAAAACCATATATCGGTCAACCCCTACTACCCTAGATTCCTTTGGACAACATTTCCAATCTGTAGTCTAGCATTATAATAGTTTGATTTGAGCTGAGGAAATTCCATTTATTACACTGTTGTCAGCAGTGATTTGATATACATTACTAAAACATAAGGTTGACAAACAGACTTGCTTAAAAAGGACTTTGATCTCAACATGACTCTCAATGCTTCAAGTAAAGATCCTGCTAAAGTTCATATTCTGATCCAAGTTACTCCTCCTCACCAGCTGGTAGTTTATGTTTTAAGAAAGTTCACACATTAATATGCTAATCCTCATTAACTGAAGAATCATATCATAACCGGTCACCAACACAAAATCCCTGAGGTACAAGCTCACATTACCTTGCAAACACTCTGTCCTTGATTCCCTTCTCCTTGCCATACTGAACAGATTGTGCTTCCGTCCTCCCACTGTGAAGAGATGTATAATGTTTGTCAGGATTCAAACCGTATTTCTCAATTTCACAACATATAACGTGACATTCCTGCCTGAGATCTCTAAACCTTCCATCAGTCTGTGAATGACATCCACAGCTTTTATGAGACTCTTAGTGCTCAAAGCTACAGAGTTCAAATATGTTTTATTATACTATAGTGACCACCAATAAACACTTATAAATCTAGAAAGCATCGCAAGATGAATTATTGATCACCTCCTCTTCCTAGTTCCCCTATATCTAAAATTGGCTAAAAGAGCATCATCAATTTTTCAAAAGTTTATCCACAGGATTTACTAGAGTATTTGTAAGTGTCGACTAAGGTCAAGCCTTTTGATGACTGAGGCCTCCTTTGGCACATGAAAATAAAATGGTCCCACTTTATATGAACTACTTTGTACTTAGATTTAAATTAATCATTTGATGCAGTTCACTTATTGTGTACATACAGTGCACAGCATAAATGAGGACATCCCCTCTAAATAAATATAAAAGATGTGTTTTCTTAATGATTACTAAATCATGAAAAGATGACACTTCTTGCCACTGAGTGTACAAGTTCATGACACATTTTCACATCTGTCCTGTTTAATTCCTGTTAAATTGGGAGTTTTGCTCAGCTCTCCTCTACAGTATCCCCCACAGCTGCTCAAGAGTGTTAAGACTGAGCGAAATACATGTGAAGAGTGCATACATGTGAAGATGCAAAACCAGCTAAAAGCCGTCTCGGTCAAAAATGAGATAATGATACTGAGTGAATGCTCCTGACACATTGTACACGTCCATCAAATACTTTTACTTCAAACTCGCAAAATTCCAGCCTCAGCCCAATCAGAAGCACCAGTATTTACACAGAAACCTATACAAAGTAGCCAGAAAAAAATGCTAATTTTAAAGAAATACATCAGATAGATTTAAAGGCTTTTGTATCTGAACTCCTCATGTCCACTGAAGGATTTTCACCTTGGGAGAATGAATATTTTCATTGTCATGCTGAAAAAAATGCCCAGTAATGCAGGGAATGAGGGGAGGGTAGTATTTTCAGTTTCAGTTTTTCGCAGCGGTGTGTGAATTCATGACAGAATTGATAAAGCACAACTCCCTCACACCTTCAGCACTCATACATTCCTATATAAGAGCTTTACTACCACTGAATGTCACTGTGGGTACCAGGGACTTCGTACTGTACTCCTCCTCTAGCAACACCAGAACATTTTGGATGCTTTTGGATCTGAAATGATTGACTTGGTCTCCTAAGACCAGAGTATGGATTCCCAGAAGTCTATATTTTGTAAACATGGACCTTGCGAGAGGTTAAATGAGTTTATTGTGCTTTGGCTACAGTAGGTAATTCTAGTGGTGACAACAACCATGAATGTCAGTTCTGCAGGCTGCGTCGTACTCTGTGAGATAATGTGTCACTCTTTTTACGGCTTTTGGCCGCTTTTCGGTTCTGAGACACTTGCATGTTATTTCTCCAGCTCTTTTTCTAGCAAAAACTCACTTATCACTAAATGAAAACAAAGTGAAGACCTGATTATTTCAGGAGCCTTTTCACAAGTCCATTGTTTTTGAATGTCAGTGCTACTTCTGCTATATTTTCACACTTAAAACAATAATTTGTTATTCCTCTTGTACCATTATCCTTTTATGCTGAGAAATAAATCACCTGGCAGTTTTCTCCTAAGTGGTTCCATTGCTGCCAGCATTAAGTCTGAGTATAATTCTGTAGGCTATATAACACCTTTAATTGTCAGGAAATCACTTTTCTTTAAAAGTTTTGGTTGAACATATTTACCTGTTGATCAAAAATAGCCTTAAACCTACACACACATTTTTTTTGTTTGTTTATTCAGTAACTTTCAGGAGGGAGAACTCATTTTTGCAACACAACATTTTATCACTTTGATAAGAAAATCTTATTTTGCTGAATAATTTTGACCTTCTTTTTCGGTAATTGATCAAGCAGGATTGTTGGAACATTACATCTCCAAAGAACCCTAACATGTCATCTAAGTTAAGAGTAACTGCTGATTTTATTACGTTTTAGAGGGGGTGTACTCATTTATGCTGTGCACTGTACATGTTTTTACATTGTACTTACATTTCTAAAATACCTTCATGTAATTACATCTGTAATACATTTTTGTAATTACATTTATAATTACACTGTTGACCCATCCCTTACACCTTAACCCACCCTTAAACCTATCTATACCACCAAACCTGTCCCTAACCTTACCTGTATCCCACCTCAATAGCAGCAAAAGTGTTTTGCAATACACTATGAACACAGTAAGTTCAATGTGCTTATTTTTTGATGTAAGTACATAGTAGTTAAATGATATATTTAAATGTGTAGGGAAGTGATCGAGTTGGTCATGCAAGTAGAAATCTGAACTAATGGCCTGACTGGGAAAGCAGAAAAAAAAATCTTTACTGTTGACCCAGACAGCAATTTATAACAACAAGCAGCACATCCTCAAACTACATGCGTCACATTTGGGCCCATTTAAAAAAGGGATGTAGATTTAGCAACGTCTTACCAGTATCTGAACCTGGAGCCCAAATTGAAGTAATGCGCAAAGAAGTTCTTCTGCGGAGGAACGGGCCGATCTAGCCGAAAGAAGGTGTGGTGTTCAACACAGGCTTTCCAGAGGTTCTTACAGGCCCTGTAGTTTACCATGTTGAAACCCAGCAATGTATCTCTCGTCTCATGCTGTAGGCAAAAAGGAAGAAAGGATCTTAAGACTATTAAATCAAGCACACTGCATGCTTAACCCAAAACACGGGAGATGTCGGTGACATTTACATTCCCTGCTCTGAAAGTTATGTCGCCGTGAACATGTGCCTCCGTTTGAAACCTGGCCAAAGTACCCAGAGAGCTCTGCTCTGGAGAGACCTATTAGGACTGACACTCAAATCTGCAAGACTCCATTGGTCACTGGGGACTCCAGAGGGGGGTAAATGCACTTCCCAGACTGTTTTTGCTTCTGCAAATCACAGGGGTTACGACCCGGGTCCTAGGAAATCGTACCCACTCAGCCAAGCCGTGCCATCTGGGCATCAATTATGGATCATGACATCATTGAGTTCTGCTTTTAGTACAACTGCTTCTGAAAGGCCCCTGTGCATTATTCACACTGCTGGGGTGTTTTGAGGTCTCCAGCAGAGGGTCTGTGATGCTGTGGATACCCGGTTCAGGCACACAGGTTCTCATCGTGTCTTAGCAATCGGCACGACTCTAATGTCAGGTCTCATCCTGCTCCCCCGCATACAAAATGCATCATCCTTTGCTCCATAATTAATAAGCTGTAAAGAGTCTCTATCTCTCTCCACATCGTCACTGACAGCAGGGTGGTAATTACAGAGGGGCTTCGAATAAACAAAGATCAGTGGTGCAATGGGAGCCAATATGCTCTTTAATTTGATATTGCCTGAGCAAAGACGGTTTATTTATAGGAATTACTGCTCCCTGCAGTTTGTAAATGGGAGTGATGATGTGCATTGGGGTCATTTTATGGTTTTACAAATTGTAATCAGATAACAGTAAGCCGAAAAACGGTATGGATGCACACATATACAAATTTAAGGGCAGAGTTTTGACACCAATTTCATGATTCGGTTCTGAAGCATTTGATTTGATTCAAAAACTTTTTTTTTTTTGGATACATATCAGGTACAGTACAAGCCAAATTTTCTCAAGGAAAAAAACTCTCAACCAGTGTCGTAAAATATACATGAGAGTCAGCTGGTACTTCATTACTATAATATCGGAGGTTAAAATTAACTGATTTGTATACATATGCTTAATTTACACCTTTTATAATAATAAAGTTACAATTACGTAAATATATTTCTATGCCAATTGTTTTTCTTAAACAAAGTGGTGGCTGTCATAAAACTTAACGAATTTATTAAAGCAAATTAAACATTGAAGAACAGTAAAAATTATAATGAATATGCTATATGGTGTGTATATTAAGCAAATGCTCCACTCTAAAGTTCATTTTTCTAGCTGACTAATAAGTTTATGGTCACCAAATGTTTTTTTTTTTAGGTAAATGTGACATTTACAAGCTGTTGAAACACTGATTGAGTGATTACATGAGACAGGATATGGATTTTGGTAAGTTTAAACAGAACTTTGGATGTTTATTCATGTTTATTTTGTGCTGAAACTGCTATTAAAACGGAGGAGATGATCTGTCACAACATTAAACAGCGCCAAAACAGCATTTATCATTTGAATAGTGCAACAAAATGGACAAAATGTAACATCTGAGGCTCTGTGTTTTGTTACTCTGAGAAAGTAAAGCGCAAAGCTTATTACGATTTACTCGATGGGAGGTGCGCTACAATGTTCCGTTCATTAACTGAAAAAAAGGTTAGACTAATCGATTTTTGGGATTTAAGAATTAATATTGTTTCGCAAAAATTAGAATTTATTAAAATCGAGAAATCTATATTATTTACCCAGCCCTAACAAATGTGCTGTCACAAATCACAAAACATTTAAGATGGCAAAAAATAACAACAGCAACAACAACAGTAAGTTACTATAAAGCAGAGGTCTTGTTAAACGAAAATTATCCATCATTGACAGATTTTTTTTTTTTTTTTTTTTTTCTGAAGACCGCCCGTCACTTCGACAGATTACACTGAGAGTGATCTATTGTAACTTGTAACTGCAATTCCCACCCCTGTCCAGTTGGTGGTGAGTGTGCTTCAATGTAGCAGCAGAGCACAGGATCCAGAACAAAAATGAAACTGTCACGAATGTTTTGCCACGCGTTTGATTACGCACAGGCGAGTACCCAGAAGCTACAACGAACTATGATGCCATATTAAAGAGCACCAAAAACAGCACAGACCAAAAGATTGATTGGGATTTATGAATCGATATTGGTTCATAAAAATAAGAATATATTAAAATCACTGCGGGGTGTGGTGTTAAACATAAAAAGTTACGCAGTCTAATCTGTTCATCTGTTCTCTTCAAAATAAATGCATAAGCCTATATCGTCTTATAGGTTAATTATTAAAAATGAAAATGTGAAAAAAAATAAAAGCAATTAAATGTGTTATTATAATTAAAATGATGGGTAATGACAGATTATGGCAAAATTTTTACAACCCTGTCCATCAAAATGACGGACAATGTTAAAGTCTAATGCAACCTCTGGTATAGTTTTAAAATTATAATTTTAATACATTAATATTAATTTAATAATTCATTTTTTGTGCACTCACATCATGCCCTATATTTTCAATCTCAACTTAATTATGATATTGTGACACACTGTGAATCATGACATTTGTTTTGGGTAGCTGGCAATGCCTTAGCAAATGACAATGTATGCTGTTTTACTCAGAAATACATTACATTGGCAAAGTTCAGTGTGTTGCGGATGGGATTTTATGTTGCCTTGCTTTACTTATTTACAATGACAGTATTTAAAAAAAAAAAAAAAAAAAAAAAAGTTTACCACTTACCGCCTCTTTTCTTAGCTGGATGAAAAACTGTTTGCATTTAAAAGATATTTTTACAATTTTCAACCTGAAATGGAAGAAAAAAAACGGTTGGTAAAACAAAAACACATTTTCAAGGGCAGCAACAAACGCTTATTCTGAGCTGTTAAAATTCTCTAACCCATTTCATGGCCCTTTGTGTGACTCTAAGCTTCACTCCTATTAAAATATGACTCATAGTGAAGCTAAATATATTCCACACAACACACACACACACACACACACTCACTCAAGTGTCTGAATAAACACATGCTGGAGCAGCCTCAACCACTTATGATACATTCTGTCACACACTCCCAACACAACACAGTTCAACTCATAAACAGTCAATGACTCAGGCAGGTCAAACTGAACTTCAATTGACTTTAAAGAACATCCTTCATTGCCATCCACCTACTTTTCTATTTTAGTCAGCATAGTATGATATATATATATATGTATACACATTTTTTTTTTTAACCATCACTTGCGTTTTATGAACTACAGGGGTGAACAATAAAATAATCAATAAGTTCAACCGTTTGCCCTGAGAGGATGGTTGACATCTATGGCAAACAGACCTTGTTCTCTTCTGGGCTAAACATAGTTTGCATGGAAAGCATCTGTGCGTGCATTTCAAATGGGAGATGCTTGGACTACAGCTACAAAAGCAGCTGGGCATGAGTGCCAGAAAAACAGCCTGGTGGTGGAGGGGAAATAAAGCTTTGCCTAATGAGGATTTGGGTGCTGCTCTTTACATTTGATCATTTAGTATTCTGCACAATTTAAAATAAGTGCGAACAAATAAATTGACCCCCTTAAGAGTGGAATTTAATTTGTTTACATATACAACAAATGCAATAAATAAAATAAAAAATTAAATTATGTTTTCAACCAAAACCAATAAATTTGTTTAAATGCAAAGATGGTAATTAGTATGAACACAATTTGGAGTGAGTGGTAAAATTGCTGGCATATCTTCAAAAATAAATAAATGAATAACTATATATATATATATATATATATATATATATATATAGGCTGTCAAACAATTTGTTCAGTTGCGCATACGCAACATCATATTAGGTTCTGTACTGTAATTAGTTGACCTGTTTCGAGTCTTCGGGTTTTTCGAGTCGTTTGTTCATCTTATGGGGCTGTCATGTTAAGAACGAACGACTCAAACCCGAAAACTTGTCAGGTAAGAGGTGAGATGAGCTAATCATAGACTACAGACCCAGATAAACAATTAATTAATCTTTTCTGTTTCTTATAGCATTATAGTTTTGTCTTGTTTGTAGTGTAATCAACGTTTGTGTAAGCAGTAGATCTGTTAGGGAAGCAACACATAACATTTTAATTATATTTTGCTAAAATGAACGAAATGACTCGAAAAAAGATTAGTTCATTTTGCTGAACGAGACTAGTCGGTAAAATGATCTGAACTTCCCATCACTAAAAAGGCAGAGTAGGGCAAAAAACTTTTTATTTTTTAACATTTTATTTTCTCCTACAACTTCAGAATCATCTGACATCGTTGTACCTTTTTGTTTGTAAACAGCGTTTGACTTACTTGCACTTTCTTAGTCTTTGCGCATTCGCTTTGTAAACACTGGGTCTGTAGTTTGACCTTTCGATGTGATTCAATAGTATGTAGCTTCGTGAACGCGCATCCCAGCCTGTGCTACACAAGCTTTTGAGCTTAAAAAGTATACAAATTTTTATTTTCCGAAAAAAATCGTTTCGCTAGACAAGACCCCAGTGATCCCAGTCTTCCTCGACTGGGATCATGAACATCTTGGATGACAAGTGGGTGAGTAAATTATTTGTGGACTACTGTGGAAGTGGACTACTCCTTTAACACAAAGAATTAAAGCTGACAGCAATGCATTACATTCAAACAGGTTAAGTTTGCAACCTCAGCTTCACTTCCTTGAATTAAACACAAATGACACCAATAAGGCAAGTTCACTTACCATGGAAAGTAGTTGATTCGTACCCTGTTCTTGTAGATGGCAATGCCAGCTGACATCACGCCTATGAAAATTTCTGTGTTGCTTTGATCCTGAAAGCAAGAACGGGGGAAAAAAAGAGAAATTATTAATGAGGATCATTTAGCGTTTTCGAAACTGTGCTGTGTAATGTTGTTTAAAAAGTCAAAAAAAAATGAAAATTTGAATGAAAGATCATTGTCTTGTCTTTTTTCATTCCAAGCCTGTATAACTTAAAAGCTCTGCAAAATGTTAATGCTGCTTTTTCCCATACAATGAAAGCACAAACCATACTCCATAGTCTTCTAAACCCCTACAGAAGCTTTGTGTGAGGAACAGACATGAAATGGGCTTTGCTGTTTCATTGATTATCTTTACATGTACCACAGAGGCTTGTGTGTAGATACACACTGAAACAGCTCTGACTCACTTACCCTTGCATAGTGCAGTTCCACTCCATAAAGTTCCAACGTTCGTGCCGTGTTCAGGTAATTGAATTCAGACTGTGCTGGAGTAAGTCCACTGTGCCCAGGCCAAAAAAAAAGAAGGAGAATAAAGAGTCAAAATGAGGACATGTGCTTCAGATTCACATCACAAGACAGTGAAGTAGATGTGTGTACACGACTACTGCGTAAATTGCATAAACTGGTGTCTTTCAGAATCCACCGATTTGTCAGTGTGGCTAAGATGTGGAGGACAATGAGCTTCCTGTCCTCAGCACAGCTCGAGAGTGGGCGTACTGATCTATGAGCGCTGAGAAAGCACACATGAGTACGTTAACACATGCGAGTCGTCATGAATATTCATAAAGCCATATGTGAAATCGACAGGACTCCTTCATGGTAAATTTCTGACAGTAATGGGAATTTTGGATTAGAATAGTGCAGTGACCAGAGTTCTGCCAGAGTGACAGAGTTTAGAGCGGTGACTCTTACCTGTGTTGCTGGTGATGTTTGGTGACCTCTTTTTCAAAGCCCTGAGGCTGGTTGGGGATGAAGCAGAACTCAGACAGGTATCCTGGCAAATTCTCAGCTTCGTTGTAATCACCCAGCTCAGCTGAATCACACAATACAAGTGCAGTGTTACGGATAACAGCCGTGAATCATGACAGTACAAAATGCAGACCATGTCACCTAATACTGTATATAAAAGGACAGGAACACTGATGGACACACAATGGTGCCTAAATCTCTTAATCCCTTCTTTTGTGTGTGACTTATAGATTATGTGACCAAAAAAAAGTGAGCAAAATGGCCTAAAAAACTATGTGTACAATGCAGATTTTTTTTTTCTCACAATAATGCAGATTTTACCATTTTTACTACATATGTTTTGAAAGATATTGATGCACTATTTGATGCATTCAACTGATCCTTCTAAAGGATCATGTGACATTAAAGACTGGAGTAATAATGCTGAAAATTTAGCTTTGCCATTTTTAAACTGCAGTACAGTATTATACTGAATTCATATTATATTTGAAAAAAAGAATCATTGAAAATAATGATTAAAATTATTAAAAATAAAATTGTTAAAATGTGTATTAATTCAAAATATACTATATATTTTATATACGCTACTAGTCAAAAGTTTGAACACCAAGATTTTTATTTATTTTTAAAGAATTCTCTTCTGCTCACTAAGCCTGCGTTTATTTGATTCCAAGTACAGCAAAAACAGTAAAACTTTGAAATATTTATACAATTTAAAATAACTTTTTCTAATTGAATATATTTTACAATGTAATTTATTCCTGTTTTCAAAGCTGATTTTAAACCTTTTAGCATCATTACTCCAGTTACATGATCCTTCACAAATCATTCTAATATTCTGATTTCCAGTTAAAAAAACATTTATTATTATTAATATGTTGAAAACAGCACTTATCTGAAATACAAATCTGTTGTAACTTTATAAATGTCTTTATCATAACTTTAAAGCATCCTTGCAAATTAAAAGTATTGATTTTTATTTCTTTCCAAAAAAATAAATAAAATTAAATAATTAATAATTAAAAAATAAAGCTTTTGAATAATAAGCTTAATAAAATAATAAAAAGCTTTTTTGTATAGTGTACAATGTTACAAACGCTTTTTATTTCAGATAAATGCTGATCTTTGGATCTTTCTATTCATCGAAGAATCCTGAAAAAATATATTCAGCTGTTTTAAATATTGATAATAATAATAAATGTTTATAGAACAGCAAATAAAGCATATTAGAATGATTTCTGAAGGATCATGTGACAATGAAGACTGGAGAAATGATTTTAAAATATATTTAAATAGAAAACAGTTATTTTAAATAATAAAAATAGTTTACAGTTTTACTGTTTTTGCTGTACTTTGTATCAAACAAATGCTGGCTTATTGTGCAGAAGAAACTTTTTTAAAGAAAACATTTAAAATTTTACTGTTCAAAAACTTTTGACTGGTAGTGTATGTAAAGATATATTATTTGTACGTTGGATTTTGAGGCCATATTGAGGCTACAATTGAATACCCATACAATCATCCTCATTAATTTCAAATAAAATGAAAAAACACTTCAAGCTACTCAAGGATTTAGGATTATTAAGCACCTGTTACAATATTTATTATCACGTAACACACAAGTGCTCAGTAATTCTTTGACACACACACACACATCAAATGTGGCATTTAACATCAATTCTGCCGCTATGGCAGCTTGCCAGTAAACCCCAAAGCAAACAAAATGAGTTGCAATAGATAGCGCTGTCCTAGGCAACGGGGCTCAACAGAATCCCCTCTGACCTATATAGTGCCCAAACTGCATGCTAAAAGCCCCGGAGAGACTGGAGCAAATGTGCTCACTACAGCAATCTGTCAAGAGTCATTATTGCTGAGCTCAATCTGGCAAGCGGACCCCCGAGGGTCCGGGATATGCCATGTCACTGCTCCGTCTCGAATGGGCACTAATAGGTTAACTAAGATGTGCTGGGCTGTATTAGTGCCTGCTGTACTTCAGAGAGATTTCTTGCTTGCATGTACTCCTGTTTTACAAGCTAGTGCTTGTTAAGCGTTGAGGTTGTGCACAGATGGAATGTGCCGTGCTGAGCTTGCGCCGTTGTACTTCGGTGGTTTGCACTGGATTTGAGCTCGCATGATACCGTAATATACTGCCTGACGCGGAAAAAGAAACGTGGGACATTACAGTGGCGGAAAACAACTTTAATTATAATTCTGCTGCTATGCTAAATTGCTATCAGCTCCTCTCACTCAAGAAATGGAGAACTACAGGCGCCTCTTTTTTGACCCCAAACATAACATTAAAAAGGTTTTAAAATTGTGACATTAAAGATAGCAAGACTAAACCAGAATTAAAGCAAACCACATGTAATTGACTGTCACATACTGTTCCGCTGAAAAAACTGATTTAGTTTTTGGCTTCTTTGTCATGTAGATCCTACAGCCGTTCTTTTCAACAAAGAGCTCATACTTACACTGAACAGCGTACGATGCCAGAAGCGCGGCAGTATTGTGCGGACAGGGCAGTCTGGGAAGGATATAAATTATATTAAATTAACAGTGTGAAATGTTGGAGATAAAAACAAATTACTGTATTTAAGTAACCATTAAAAAACATGTAAGCATATGCAACTACAGTGGTATTACAAGATAAATATTTAAGGGACAAATCCACACTGAACAAGTTACAGATATTATTTATAACCAAATTGAATGCACCTACTACTAAACTGGATTTAGAAAGAGATTTACAGTTAAAAACAGGCACACATGATCCAGCTCACCTTCCACTGAGTATGTCCTGCTTAATCTGTAGAAAATACTGGTACCTACAAAGATGAAAAAGAACACGACAAATAATCTGTTTATGTCTTTCTTTCTTCAGTCGTAAAGAAATTGTTTTTTGAGGAAAACATTTCAGCATTTTTCTCCATATAATGGACTGATATGGTACCCTGATTTTAAACTTCCAAAGTGCAGTTTAAATGCGGCTTCAAACAATCACAAATGCGGTTGTAAATGATCCCAGCCAAGGAAGAAGGGTCTTATCTAGCGTAACGATCGGTTATTTTAATAAAAATAATACAATTTATATACTTTTTAATGCCAAACGCTCGTCATGTCTTACTTTGCCTGGACTGTTTTTGAAACTCCCATCTCATGTTCTTCCTTAACTTTGAAATCGTCCTATATCGCTGTTTTACCTTTTTTGTTAAGGGTGTTTGATCTTCTTTGCACATTCACTTTGCAAAGACTGGGTTGGTACTTCTGCAGCGATGTAGGATGATTTTAAAATGATTTCTGAAGTTGAGGGAGAAAAAACAATTGGAGTTTTTTGACATACCCTAACTTTCTTGAGCCAAAATACACAGAGTTCAAGGAGAGACAGACGAGACGAGTGTTTGGGATTAAAAAGTATTTAAATTGTATTTGTTTTTTATGAAAATAACCAAATTAAACTTCCTACATAAAATGTTGTGCCACACTATACTGCAGTACAGTTTAAATACGGGGAATTTACTTAAACTAAATTGACCTGCTTTATTATCTAACCAAGCAAAGCTAAAGCCAAGACATGGTGTCCAAAGTTTGTCTAATCTGATTATAACATTAAGATTTACACATTTACATTTTACATATGCATTTGACAAATGCTTTTATCCAAAAAGACTTATGTTGCATTCAAGGTACATATTTTATCAGTTCTGCTTTTCAATGGGATTCGAACCCATAAACATAGCTCCACGCACCAATATTTTCTGTTTTCCTCCTTGGCACTGACATTTACTGTATGTATTTTGCAGGTGCTTTCTTTCAAAGTGGCTTACATTGCATATATTTTATTTCTTCATGCATTTCCTGGGTACTGAACCTATAATGACCTTAGCATAGCTACTGTTTGAGTAACAAGAACACTACAATGAAATAATGCAACATTATCACTATGATTCACTATGAATCATCATCGCCAATTCAGGTGAGGAGGTCAATCACTGTAGTTTTACTCACGTAGTGCTTTACTCATCTCTGTTCTAGCCTAGCCTTCTCTGAACTATTTTTGATCTCTGCATTACAGCACTTCTTTTACAGCCTCCTTAGAAATGAGGATTACTACATGTAATGAATACATGCAAAAGAAATAAAATAAAGTTTCCAAGACAACAAATTTGTTTTTAGTTTTTGTCTATCAGCCTTGAAGATCTTTAAATTCTACAGTGTACACTTAAAGGGGATTAGCTCACTTCCAAAATAAAAATATCCTGATCATTTATTTACCCATATGTGACCCTGGAGCACAAAACCAGTCGTAAGTAGCACTGGTATATTTGTAACAATAGTCATCGATTTCGATATCGATTTTTCTTTTATGCCAAAAATCATTAGGATATTAAGTAAAGATCATGTTCCATGAAGATATTTTGTAAATTTCCTACCGGAAATGTAACCAAACTTAATTTCTGATTAGTAATATGCATTGCTAAGAACTTCATTTGGACACCCTTCTGCACCCTCAGATTCCAGATATTCAAATAGTTGTATCTCCAAATACTGTCCTATCCTAACAAACCATATATCAATGGAAAGTTCATTTATTCAGCTTCTAGATGATGTATAAATCTCAATTTTGAAAAATCAACACTTTTGATTAGTTTTGTGGTCCATGGTCACATATATCATCCAAGATGTTCATGTCTTTCTTTCTTTAGTTGAAAAGAAATTAGGGATTTTGAGGAAAACATTCCAGGATTTTTCTCCATATAGTAGACGCCAACAGGGCCAATGGGTTGAAGGTCCAAATTGCAGTTTCAATGCAGCTTCAAAGGGCTGTACATGATCCCAAGGAATTCCTGAGGAATAGGGTCTTATCTAGCGAAATGTATGTACTTTTTAACCACAAATGCTTATGTTGAACTAGCTCGACCTCATGCAAGATGTGGGTGGAAGCATCGACCCAGTGTTTACAAAGCGAATGTGCAAAGAAAGTCAAGATGCGCATTGCAGAGCTAGTGCAAGACAAACATTTATGGTTAAAATGTATATCTTTTTTTTTTTAAATGACTGATTGTTTTGCTAGTCAAGACCCTTATTCCTCAGCTGGGATCGTGTAGACCCCTCTGAAGCTGCACTAAAACTTGGACCTTCAACCCGTTGGTCCCAATTGAAGTCCACCATATGGCAAAAAAATCCTGGGATGTTTTCCTCAAAAACCCTAATTTCTTTTCAACTGAAAAAGAAAGACATGAACATTTTGGATGCCATGGGGTTGAGAAAATAATCAGGAAATTTTTTATTCTGGAAGTGAACTAATCCTTTAAAAGCTGGCAAAAAAATATAGTAATAAAACATAGTTTTAATTACAGAATTTACTGACAAATTTTTGTCCAATAAAACATCCTAGAACATCCTGTCAACTTCAAATTGTCTAGAGTTTAAAGGGATAGTTCACCCAAAAATTCCTTTGTTAGCAGCATCACATACACAATGTGTACGATGTAAAGATTGACACAGAACAGAATAAAATAAATTATTATTGTTATTATTATTATAATTATTATTATTATTATTATTGTTTTCTCTGCACACAAAAAGTATTCTCAAAGCTTCACAAAAGTAAGGTTGAGCCACTGAAGTCACATGGACTATTTTAACAATGTTCTTACTGCTTTTCTGGGCCTTGAAAGTGTCAGTTGCGTTGCTGTCTATTGAGTGTCAGAAAGCTCTCAGATTTCATCAAAAATGTCAATTTGTGTTCTGAAGATGAACAAAGGTCTTACGGGTTTGGAGCAACGTGAGGGTTAGTAATTGATGACATAATTTTCATTTTTGGGTGAACTATCCCTTTAATGTATAACTGGGACATTACCTTTTTAAACACTTTTTAAGGTCTTTATATACCAAATAAAAACTGACTTACATCAAAGCTGAAATCCACTTACCGTGTGTATTCTTCCTGAAGTTTGTTGGGGTCACTCACAAAAAATTTCACCCGGAAGTTTAGATGATGTGGAGAGCCCCCTAGCATTCAATTCACCAGAACACATGTGTAAGTACAAAGATGTACAAATACAAAAGAGGAGGAAGAATAATTAATGGCTGGTGGTAAACAACAGCCTAGGCTGGTGCCTTTTATAAAATTACTTACTTTTTAATTGCTTCCTTATGGGTTTATTTGGATCCAGCCACCTCTATAAATTATTGATTGAGCGAAAGAAAGAGAGAGACAGAGATAGAGAGAGGGGAAGAAAAACCTTAATAACATGGCAACAGTCCAACACAACCTAATACCACTCAATAATTCAATAGGCTTGTGTTTTCTGCTGTGGGGAGGTGGAGATGTACTTATCTGCAGTTACAACACAAAGAGACAAACTGAGTGTGTTTGTTGAGTAAAAAACTCTTTAACTTTGATCCAGTTTCAAATGAATCAATATAACTACAAAGTCTACCAAGCCACAGATCGAGCAGATGCCTACTGGTAGACAGATGAACAGTAACATGAATGCTGATAGTATACACACAACAAAGGCATCTACCAACGTGTTTGCTTTCATATGAATTATGTCATTTTTTGGTTTTTAGAGAATACCATATACACCAATGTTTTGGTGGTGTTTTAGACTTAAAAGAAACAAACTTAAACTCATCAGATGAAGAATCCAGTCATATCAGTAGTCTAATATTTTGCTAAAACTGAATATTGTGTTGAGCCACCCAAAAGCGGGAAATGTTTCACAGGATGTTTAAACCTGAAACACTATGTGTCCTACATTCCTAATGTGAACCGATTTCAGGAATACTGGCCATTCATAAATTCAAGCCTCAAATGCTCCACGCAAAACCTTCATGAATCCCTGAGGGCAAACCGTCTTGGCTCAGGCGCATCTTTGAGCTTGACCTTTGAACTCACCAGGCTATCAGAGGAGTCATCGGCCAGGTGCAACCCAAAATAGTCTCTCTCGGTCAACTCCAGGTGCTTGAATACAGCGTCCAGTAGGATCTGTCCTTGATCGTGCTTCTAAAGAGTACGCGCACACACACACACACAGATAGACAAAGAGAAACATTTAAGTCCTAAAAATAAATGTCAAAGGACAGGTGTAAAAATTTATTTGAATATTTAGTTATAATATTTTTAATAATGTGAATATATTTACATATTAGAAAGTTCATTTTTGTATTTGTTATTTATTTATTATCATTTTTGGGTGAACCAACCCTTCAGCTGTACTAAATACAACCATCTTCTTCTGAAATATACCAACTTTAATATTCATTTCTTCACTTTCATTTTACAATGTTGTCCAGTTAATAAAAAATAAAATTTAAAATAAAGCTGCAAGCAGCGATTACCGGGGTTCATTTAAGCATATAAGGAAAAAGACATTACATATTATTTAGCAAGGCTGTACCCAACTAAATCAATGATTTAAAACGCATTTTTGGCAAATCCAGGTCATTTAACTGTCATTTTTTAACTGTTATAGCACCAGCTGTGGCCCGATCTCCTTAAAACTTCGTATACACGCATAGGATCACCTGTCTCATGTGCTCACTAAGTTTCGTGAAGTTTTGAGTTTTCATTTAGGCTTTATAGGATTTTGAGTAAATCTAGACAGTCCCCTTTTCTAAACAACCCTGTGATAGCCTCCCAAAGGGTTAATTTAAACTTTTTTTTGGTAATTCTTGACCTAGAGAGTCCAGAGAATTGTACTGCAGTGTTTTTTCCAGTTAACGAACAATTTGATTGACAGCAGTGGTTCTACAGGCAAAGTTGCCTGGAATGATTTCTATTGTACAACACGAATATTGTGCGTTTGTGCGGAAAACCGTGCAACGTAAAATCGTCTATGCCCTTAAAAAAATGCAATATCGCCCCCCAGTAGACAATTTCTTTCAAATTTCTCTTAGACCTTCTAAAAAACCTAGGACTAGCTCGCAAAAGTCTTTTTTTTTTTTTTTAGTACTTTTGATCGCTGTAGCGCCCCGTCAGGCCGATTAGAGCAAGCCTTGGTGACATTGTAGATGGTGTGAGAACTACCATCCCTCCAAGTTTCAAGTCTCTACAACTTACAGTTTGGTCTGCACGATCTGTTTTACATGGTGATCGCTGATCCGTGTGCATTACAACAATTACAATAGGGTTTAGAGTTTTTTTTATCCCTAACAAAAAAAACAAAAAGAAAAAAAAAAGTAACCTAGACCACAGTGTAACATCACAAATTAACCAAATCAGGCTGCAAATTAAAAGCAAAACCTCATTAAAGATCGCCGTTGGTCATCTTTACAGCTTAGAGTGTCTGACATCAGCAGCAAAGTAAAACAGGAAGTATGTCCATCTTTCCAGTAAGGGCCAGGCCATTTTGGTAGTGAGACAGTAATACGCCAGTTTTATTGGCTGTCAGATCACTAACAGCATCCTGACAGCAGAGCTGAGGCTTTAGCAGCACTTTTATTTCCTGTTTTACCCTAATAAAATGTCTTGGAAATGCCAAGACAGCATATACTGAACACATGCCTTTCAAGAAATACAGACAGACAGTTCAAATCACATACACGTTGTATTGCTCAATAAACAAAATATGGCGACAGTCACATCAACAGAATGAATGACAGGCCAGTTCAGAGAAAACGGACAACCTAACGCCTCTGCAGAACCGCAAAGTATGTGAGGAAATACATAAACGGGGCGCCCAAATAGAACATTCATATTGACCTTTCACATGGAAATATTAAAAATGAAACAAAATTATAGTTGGAATTGAAACATTCAAACCGCATTTGCACTTTAAAGGGACAATTCTACCTAAAATTAAAATTCTGTCATTAAATACCCTCATGTTGTTCCAAACCTGTAAGACCTTCGTTCATCTTCGAAACACAAATTAAGATATTTTTGATGAAATCCAGAATTTTTCTTTCTGGGTGAACTCTCTTTTTAATGTTATTTGTAACACTATTGTCTTGTTTAGGGTGACTATACATCCTCTTTTTCCCCCCGGACACGCCTTGAATTTCTAAATTTAGCATTAAAGAGCCCTGCCTTAGAACTTTAAATATCATTTTCCTTTTTAAAATCATATCCAATTAAAATCAATCTTTTTTAAACACATTTACTTGTATAGTACTTTTTGCAACACTAATTGTTCCAAAGAAGATTTACAACAAAAAGTGAGAATGGCATCTAGAGTCATGAATTCCATATAAAAGATCTCATATTATTTGATATTATTTGCTGTTATTGTTATTTAGACAGCTTACAACTACATCCCAGCAGTCGCACCACATAAATAAGTGACTCAAATGTATTCATATATGTGTGATTTGTTTTATATATCAGCATAAGAGACAATATCAATAACAAATAGATATACAGCTGTAGTCTAATTTATTTTCTCCAGTAAAATCCCATGCTTGAATGACGCATTGGGTGCCATAATCATACGTACATAGCCCCTCACTGACAATGTTAGCGGCAAAGGAAACAATGTATAAAAGGTACACTGTGGGAAAATGTTAGGTATATCCAAAACAGGAAGCGTTTATATAGGCTTTGATTCTTCTAAATGTTTTTTAGGATGTAGATATGAACAAAGATCCGGGACTTTTGGACTCTTGTGTTTCCTTCCCCTGCCCTCAGCACCTTTGTATAGATTTACACACTAATGAAAGTGTCTGAGAGGAGACTTGCTGCGGTCTCGGACCTTGTGGCTGTTTGATTGTGCGTTTCAACAGAAGTCTACATAACTAACAATCAAAACTGGAAGTGGGATTCCACCGTGGCATTTCTAATAAATGTGTGCTGATATAGATGAAAGTCATAATGAAAGAGAAATAGTGACAGCTCTTTTCTTCCATATTGTGACATACATCAGATTATCAAAAAAGAAGTATGTGGGCAGGGACTTGGTTGGTTCTGTCCTTTAGTTGTTGACTGGATTGAAGCAGAGAGGGTGGATATTAGCTTTGCAGTCAATTTTATGAAAATGCTTGGGTTTAAGCAGATTAAATGATTGGATAAGTCTGGCATACATCACCTGAGAAGAGTCTGTTGTTTTACCAGAATACTGAGTTTTGATACATGCACAGTTGAACGGTTCACAATAAGATCAATAACATGCATTCTGAAAACAGATAGGGTGAAAATACATTTCATGCCATTTCAACTCCAAAAGAGGAGAGTGGTATGACAGAAATGCAAGCGGACGTGCAGCAGCTTGCTCAGAGATCGGAGGTCTGCAGGAAGCCTGTGAGTGTTTTGAAGATGATCAGTCATCTACACACGGCAACAACGACAATCTAGTTATGACATCTGTGTTTTGATACTAAGGAAAGTCTGGTACTGCGCAGGAAGCACAAAAAGTATTTGGAAAATTAGGCCACAGTTATAGCCAGCATGAAACCATAATGTTATTTGCTTTCTTAATACATGTTTCTAGAGTTATTGTGCAAGATTCATCAGTGCATGTTTCGAAAGTAAAGTAAGCTCATAATTTTTCATCAAAATAGCTTAGCTTCTAAAACAAATTTCCTTCTAAGCCCATGCAACTAAGGCCACATAAGCATTTTAAATGTGGCCTGTTAACCCTAGGCCTGCGTGAAAGTGTTTTGGTCCATCTGATATACCCCTAATGGGTCAGCTCACTAAATGTTACATTACATTTAAACTGAATATTGAATTTAAATTGAAACACCATTCTTGCAAATTCTGAAATGATGATATCAGCTAAATGACTGAGACAGTTAGGATTTGTTGAAAAAGCAACAGTGACTTAAAGAAATAGTTCACCCAAAAATAAAAAAATGATGGATTTGTTTCTTCGCAGCTTTTTTATTTCAAAAGACAGTAATTGATGGACTGGAGTTGTGTGAATTACTTGTGGATTATTGCAGTGGTTTTATCAGCTGTATGGCTGACGCACCCATTAACACCATTGGTGAGCAAGTGATGTACTATCTAAAAACCTGTTTCTATTAAAGAAACAAACTCATCTAAATCTTTGATGGCCTGACTGTGAGTAAACGTTTTGCAAATTTCATTTGTGGATTAACTATTCCTTTAATCTTGAACAAAAGATACACAATTTTGCTGCATTGTTTATATTGTGATACATAAATATATTCATACAGCGCACCACAATCCCATTCAGTTCACATTCGCAGCTTACTGCATTCATACAGTCAAATAAATACAAAATTATGCCAAGATATTATAAAGAGTCAGTTGTGTCTACATTGAAATCAAAAGTTTACATACACCTTGCAGTATCTGCAAAATTCACACTGATGCTACAGACGGAAACACAATGCATTAAGAGCCAGGGGTGTAAACTTTTGAACAGAATGAAGATGTGTACATTTTTCTTATTTTGCCTAAATATATTTTTTCATTTATTACTGCTCTTCAGAAGCTACAGAAGGTAAGTCTTTCCCAGAAGACAAAATAAGTTAACTTTACCCTGACCTTCAAATTCAAAAAGTTTTCACCCCGGCTCTTAATGTATCGTGTTTCCTTCTGAAGCATCAGTGAACATTTGAACATTCTGTAATAGTTGCATATGAGTTGTCCTCAGTATAAAAAGGTGGATCTCAAAATCATACAGTCATTGTTGGAAATGATTTAAATACAGAAAAATGCTGGAAAACTAAAGAATTTGTGGGATTTTCATTTTCTGAAGAACAGTGGGTAGTTTAACTGTTCAGGAAAAACAAATGACTCATGAACAACTATCACTTTAAAGGAAAAAAAAAAAACAAAAAAAAAACAGCCGTGGATCATTCAGGTAACACAGTATTAAGAGTTTATGTAAACTTTTAAACGGGGTCATTTTTATTGATTTTATAAATTCAACATTTTCTCTTGTGGACTATATGTAAACATCTTTTATGTGAAATATCTTATTCAGGTCAGTACTAAATTACAAGTACTAAATAACATTTATTGTAAAAATAATTAACATTTTGCAGATTCTGCAAACTTTTGAACTCAACTGTATTGTCTGATATATAGTATTATTTTAAAATAAAATTACTCATATCATGAAATAAGATTTTGGTCATTTTAAAATAAAATTACTCATATCATGAAATAAGATTTTGGTCATTTTAAAATAAAATTACTCATATCATGAAATAAGATTTGGGCCATATCACCCACCTCTAGTTGAAAAAAAAAAAATCTTTCTTTCTTGCTTTCTTCCTTCTGTTGAAGGGAAAGTACAAATCTAAACTACTGGTCTGACTGGGCAAAAAGAAAATGTCCTTATTTTAAACACAGGTGTTAATTATCATTTGCATAATGTTGCACTGCGCTCCACTTTATTGAGCTTTATTTGCCAACCCTCACTGAAAATAAATGAAAGTCACACGATTTGAGACATCGCTCATGCCTGTCATGTGCCAAAGGTTAGTGCTTAGGGTCAGTATTTGAACAAACCCCTAATATAATGCTACTTCACACAACACCACTGATAAGGAAATTAAGATCAAAGTGACAATGTATTAGAACCTGGAGACGCACATTAAGCGACACGCTACAAAGCAAAAATCTACTCTAATATTGACAAATTATTCCAGTTTCTTCTCTGCATTCCAGACAAAACATGCACCTCTTCAAACACACAGTTCAGACATATTTATGATGGCCTCTACGTAACATCAACATCATCAACTTCTGTAACAAATAACAACCTTCCTGTTTTTTTAACACCTCGCCCCCTCTTGATTAGTTACCTCTGATCCTCCCTCCAGTAGACCTTGTGCTTTTACTGCATGTGTGCCCTATACTCATCAAGGGCCCGCTGTGCTGCCAGACTATCTAGGTCACTGAAAGGTCTTGCACAAAAATGTATGAGACCAGAGAGCGAGTGCGTAAATTTGATCGATGGGGCCGTTACATGAGAACTGGTTTTCCTGGAAATGTTGGTTACAAATCAGACAGCAGCATGACAGACAACTTCTAAGAACGCCTTGATTCATCTAACAGATCAGCAGTTGTTTAAAGTGAGTCAGTCATGTGATGTTTATAGGTTTATAGGTTTATTGCTTGCTTCAATTCAATATTGAAACACTTCCTGATACACAGGAAATCCCTGGGCAGTGTAACTGATGGGAAAGGTAATAACCACTGAGGAAAACCTGAGCAACCTTCTATAATCTGAGCAACCTTTAATTAAATGTTGGCGTGAGCTCTTACTTCAAGTCAGAACATAACAGTTCTCGGGAAGGACCATTTCTTTACACAACACTTTGCACAACACTGAGGGCAAGGATGAACAAACACATGGGTTTTGCAATCAATGCACCAAATGAAAAAGCTTGTGCCTTTGCTTGTCGCGTGTGAGGGGTGTGTCATGAGAGCTTTATATTGCAGGTGCAAGTATGTACATGAATCTTTTGGACCCTGAGGGCCACTTTTCATTCTGCCGGAATGTTAAGCATGCATCCCCTCTATAAGCAGAATTACACCACTATCCTCTAACTGGAACATGAGCACTACGTAGATGATGCTGACCATTATGCATGAAAAAACCTCACACAGATGGCAATTTTAAAACAAATGTGCATATGATTTGTGTTTATCAAGAAAAAGGGATCATTTTATAATAAATTATATTAATAAAACTTTAAAGGAGAAATCCACTTCCAAAACGAAGATTCACATATAATGTACTCACCCCCTTGTCATCCAAGATTCATGTCTTTCTTTCTTTAGTCGTAAGGAATTTTTTTTTTTTTGAGGAAAACGTTTCAGGCTTTTTCTCCATATAAATGATATGGTGCCCCAAATGCGGTTGTGAACAAGGAAGAAGGGTCTTATCTACCAAAACGATCAGTTATTTTCATTAAAATAATACAATTTAAACACTTTTTAATCTCAAACGCTCATCTTGCTTTGCGCTGCCTGAACTCTGTGTATTCTGGCTCAAGACAGTTTTTGTCAAAAACAGGTATGTCAAAAACTCCAATCATATTTTCTCCCTCAACTTCCAAAATCATTTCAAAATCAAAATCATCATCACCCTTCTTTCTCGGCTGGGATCGTTTACAACCGCATTTGGGATCGTTTGAAGCCGCATTTAAACTGCATTTTGGAAGTTCAAAAAAGTGGTACCATACCAGTCCATTATATGGAGAAAAATGCTGAAATGTTTTCCTCAAAACAAAACAATTGCTTTACAGCTGAAGAAAGAAAGACACAAACATCTTAGATGACAAGGGGGTGAGTACATTATATGTGAATCTTTGTTTTAGAAGTGGACTTCTCCTTTAACAAACACTATATAATGCTTAACAAATCAGTAATTCATATACAATCAGTAATGAATATAAGATTTATTAAGTTTGATGGCAATTGAAGTTATTAACACTACTGTTCAAAACTTAGGGTTAGTAAGATTTTTTATGCTCACCAAGGCTGCATTATTTGATCAAAAATTCAGGAAAAATAAACATTATATATTTAAAGCCCCAGTGAGAGTATGCTAGTCTCACAAGAACCAAGTTTTGTTTACAGGAGCAAAGGAAGCAAAGTTTCATTTGTTTACCAGCGGAAAACCAGTCTCCTCTTGGCTTATATTGAAATCCTCTGACATTTTTCTTTCCAAATACTCATTCTGTACTTCTAATTCATGACCGGTGTTTTGTTTTGCTCTCTCCTTTGCACTTAAACGTTTGTCACAGCTTTCTCCTACGTCCTATGTCATCCTGCTGGAACACCGCTCTCTCTCATAAATGCGCGTACAACAGTTAGCGGAAGATAGATATTGCAATTCAAAGTTTTAAATATGGATATTTTTCTTACACAAATGTATCGAAAAGCTTCAGAAGTCTTTATTAACCCCCCCAGAGCCACGTGGAGTACTTTTTATGATGGATGGATGCACTTTACTGGACTTCTATTAGACCTCTGAATCTCAACAGCCATTCACTGTCATTATTCTTTTGGTTTCTGTACCCAATATTTTTTAAATTTATTGATAAAAATTAAAAATATCGGCAAGTACCAAAAATAAAAGTATCGTATTGGTATCGGTGCTTCTCTAGTCATTATAAACTCCAGTTGTATTCATCTGAAAGAAGAAAATCATACACACCTAGGATGGACTGAGGGTGAGTAAATCGGTGGGGTAAAAAAAATTTTCATTTTTGGGTAAACAAAATACTGACACCAAAAATCTGACTTTATTAAATTTATTGCTGGTGTTTGCTAAGGACAAAGTCAAGATTAGTGTGTGTTTTAAAACAAGTATTACTATTATTATTGCTCATACACAAGACTAGGGATTTAAACAAAACCCCACATGTACTAAACATCGGTGCATAACTGGTCTTGCACCATATTACAGACATGAATCATACCTCAAATTACCTCACTACCTCAAAGCTTGTTGATCAGACGGATACGATATAACTTTAACAAATCAGACTTGTTTGAGGGATGATGAAATTGTTGAAAATACACAACTGAGTAACACTAAAAGAGGCACCCAAGCCAGATCTACAGACCAAAGTATCAAAGACTTGGATGTGCATGGGCTCCACTGAGAATAGCATACTAGTAAGCATTCAGAAATGATCTATCAACTACCCAGAACACACACTAGCAACCATATAGCAACATGCTACAAAAACATACAGAACAGAACACTTTAGAATGCTTTAAGAAACACTTTTTGACAGTGAAGTTACAGTATACATTCTGCTTAACACTTCATTAGATCATTATCAGTAATGTGAATTATTCACATTACTTTTAAAGGAGTACTTACATTGACTTTAAAAGGCTGGACAGTGTTGTCCAAAAGAAGAACGTTGCAGACCACCTCGGTGCGCTGCCTGTCGCGTGCCAGCTCCGTCGCCCGGACATTGTAGGATCTGCCTGCAGGCAACCGGAAGCGTGCGGTCATTACGGTCCAACCAGAGTCTGTAACACAAAGATGTCTACTTAAGCTTGTGTGATTCCAGCATAATATAACAGGTCAGGTCAAATTAGTAATTCATTTCATACATGAATAATCATTATTATAAATATTTATTGCAGCACAGCCGATTTTGATAGTACCGGTTAAACTGGATCACAGCATTTCAAGGCTGATTTAGACCCAGCTTGCATGCTCACATGACAAACTGATATTTTTATGTACAGCCTACATTGTGCCTAAATATATCTATTTCCTTAGGGTTCTTACACAGCTTTCCTTCTAAAAGTAACAGCAAACGGGCACACAAAGGATGGACTCAGAGAAAAGCTACATGTACACAGCAATACACTTGATAAAACAGCTTCAATTGTTGATCCAGATTCTAGTTTAAAAGGCCTGAATTGGCCTTTAAATAATAATTACACCACTGGCATTTTCCCTGAATTAACCTTTAAAAGATTCAATTATCAATCTACATTTTTTTCCACATTTCTCATGTTCAGATCTGTTGTGCTTTGTTCAGGTGAACAGAGCATTTGTGTATAAAGATCAGCCATGTGGAAGTGCTTTCAATACAGCATTCTGACATGTGCACAGGTCACAACCATCAGAGACCTCTGAACTTCTCATGTTCATTCATAGATCTACAGCCACGCAAAGGTCAAAGTGAAATATCTCTGACCTTTAAGGTACCTCACAGGGATTTCTGGGCATTCATGCTTCAAGGTTTTTTTGTGGACAAAAAATAGGAAACACTATACTAATGCATATGCATTATTAATTTAATATTAAAAGTATATGAGCGCACCTTGCACGAATCTCGCATGCAGAAAAACGTCTGAAGTCAACTTGCTGATGATAAGGTAACTCATCCGCCTGCTGCCTTTGCAATTACAACAAACAGAATAAAATTGCCCTTGTTCACAGGTTTATCAATGATTTAAGAATCTCTGGATTCACTGGCATTTGAATGAAGTAGTTTGCATGTGCACTGCTGGAAGTTGATAATAAAGAAACAGCAGAGTATAAAATACAAATAGGCAAACTACTAAAGACAGACACAGCTTGCAAAGACAGTACAGATGCTGTTTCAATGTTCTCATTGTGTCATACTGCTGAACTAGCAGCTGAGGGACTCAAAATGGTGTAAACAAAAAGGCAAACGGCACCTTTAATGGTTTACTACGGTCTATTCCAAAAACATCAGCTTTAATGAATTCAAAGCACACAAACTGAGCGCAAAGGTCAGCAAGCATCTACAAAGCCCAGGTGTCCTCAGTGTAGCTCGATCCTCCTACGCAAAGCTAACCTTTCTATGTCCATTCCCTCAGGGGACATCACCTAACCACATGAGCGTGCTTGAATAGGCTTCCATTACATTCTACATAACTCCACGGAACAAGCATTTCACTAGCAAATTACAGCATATAAATGTGAAAGCCTTCATATGTTCCAAACCATATTTGGTTGCATCAGGTTGTGACATGCAAACAAACTGATAAGATTCTATAATATAACATCAGAATAACAGCTGAATAAAACTTCAAACCTTACATGCAAATTATACTATTACTGGTCATTTTCTTTGCTTTCAATACAGGGCAAAAGAGAATGTACACAGAAAATTACTTCAAGATCATCTTGAGATCCCTGGATTCAGTTTACAACCCCAATGCAAAATAAAGTATTATACACGTATATACACTACTGTTCAAAAGTTTGGCGTCAGTCTGACATTTTCTTTAAAGAAATTCATAATTTTATTTCATCAAGATGCATGAAATGATGTGCCAATGCCATTACAAGAACAAACTGTTTTATAATAAGGCTAAAACGATTAACAATAAAAAAACTGTCAACATATTTTTGTAGTCGAACAGTCGTTTGACCTCATATGACCTAATGTAAGAGGCTGTAATTACGTGGCTTGACCAGTGTGGAGCTGTAGAGCAAGATTGTAATTCAGCCCTCCCAGATGAAATTCAACAGAAGACAACACACACTGCACAGCCGCTAGACGTAAATGTGCTGCACGCCTTCCTCTCAATATTAACAAAATAAACACTAGGGCTGCCCTCGACTAAAGATTTTTCTGGTCGACTAGTCGCTGTTCATTTTAAGCATTAGTCGACTAGTCGCCAGCAGAAGTAATGATTATGAATGTGTCTGGGAAAACAGCAAGAAGACGGCATTAACGTTTTAATAATTTATTAATAAATGCTCTACGTTTTCGGTTTAAGAGATGAAGTCAGCGACACTGACTCTTCATCTTCGCAGTAGTGATGCGCCTATATGCATGTTTCATACAGATTACATAATCTGAGAATATTTGTTTTCTATTTGAATTGGTCAGTTTAAAAGTAGATATTTCACTCTCTATATTTTTCATGTCTGTAAGGCAAGTTTACATGTAGTTTCGAAGTTTCGTGCCCAAGTTTACAGAGACCGAGATGGTAAAAAGTGTATTCTGTTTGCTGTTATTATTTTACAAAAGCACAATGTTTCATTGTTATTCTGAGTGCCCACAAATAACCGTAAAGTCTTTAAAGATTCAAAAGATGTATTACTCTTATCTGTATGACCAAAAATGACAGAGTATTTTAAGAGCAAGTGACCGCACAGTTAAGAAAGCATTTGATTATAGTGATAAGTTTGCACCGGCTCTGCCATCGGCACTCCGGTCCCAACACGTTTATTTATATAGCGCTTTATACAATAGATTGATTTAAAGCAAACAGCTTTAGAGTATTAAACATGAAAAAAACAGTGTCAGTGTCACTTTCAGTTAGAATTACAACTTGATTTTCTGTTATAAAGATGCTTTCCAGTGTGGAGCTAGCTAATGAGAAAATCTTTTTATTAGTAAAAGGAAAAATAATTAAAAAAAATTACAAATACATTAAAGTGATTAAAGAGATTAAAGCTTACTCTAGCTCAGGACTGTTTTGATTACTATAACACTATAGGGTGTTTTAAGAGAGCTAATGTTGTGAATAAAACAATTAATCTAAAATAAAATGTCTTAGCACTTTCTGTTCCATACCCATATGACTTACAAAACGGAGATGTTAGACAGAATGATGCATTGTTCAGTTAGGCAGTTACTTCTTCATACAGTTAATTACATGGTGAATTATGTGGTAAAAAAAAATTAATAAATAAAAAAACATGGTGAATGAGACAGTCTCTGTCATCTCATTTTGTGCATCAAATATATTTATTTGTATTGTAAAAAATAATTGTAATTGTACAATAGTAATATAATTGTTTGACATTTACTTCAAAGCTGAAGTGATTACCTTGTTTAAATCATTAGATAGAATGTGTAACTCAATATTTTAAATACTTGTAAAAGTAGAATACAACAATCTACTGATCAATTTGTGAGTTAATCAATGATTAGTCGATTATTTGGTGACATAATTGTTAGATGAATCAACTATTTGTTGCAGCCCTATTTTACAATCTATTAAAATAGAAAACAGTTCATTTGAGTTCATTTAAAATTTCAAGCAAAAGTTGATTGATAACCTTCCAAGAGGGGCAAAATATGCAACTTAAAAATATTAATTAATCGCGGTACTAACATAGAAGCAATTATAAAGATACGTGAGGTAGTTTATGTTTACCTAATATATGATATATTGAGATCATTTTCTAATAACTTCATTGAAATGATTCTAGAATGTCAACAAACACCACAACTGTACAATTATTAACAAACATATTGAGCAATGTTGGACCAACGCCATGTTTTAAGTGTGCCATGCAGCCACAGTACTTACAAACCCTCTGGAAATCAACCTATAAATGGCTCATAGTGGTCTCTGCAAATTAAACTGAGACAGAACAACTATTTTAACATAAAATAAAAAAATAAAAATTCACATTTAAATATCGTTTTCACTAAAGAATACTAATAGTTGGCATGAAACATGAAAATGCAAATTACTGTCACATTCACATCTACCAGCAGCTTACACTAGAACGTTTTTTTCTGTGTGTTGTTCTAAGGTATAAAATATCGAGACATGGCAAAAGGCTACACTAACAAGCTTCTTGATTCCTCCGAGCCAAGACTCAACATTGAAAGAGAAACACACTTTTGATTAAAGCTGCACATTCCAGTCAATTCTGCACTGCTTACAGTAGCAGGTTTAACTGCTAAGAGCTTGTCCACTCTAATCACACTGAGTTTCTGGACACATGGACCCTGCATGTTTCCGTTCCTGCATCCGGCCTCTCCGCCGAGATACAACCACTCACTAGGAACACAGAGCTACTTCAATAAAAGGACGACTACCATAGCAATCAATATCCTGTAAACAAATCTACCTCACTTCATTAGAGAGAAGAATGCCTCCCTTGGGCAGGAGACAGCAGAAGAGGCTCCAGCACTTTAGTAATGGAGACTACAGCTGAGAAGGCAGCCAGCTCAAGTGAAATGTTCTGTATTCATTATACATCCCCCGACGTGGGACGCCTAGATCGATAGACGCTGCGTGTGCTACACGGTCAACTTGAGCCTTGAGCCCTTAGCAGGGATCTGTTGCATGTTGGAAATCCCCTCATCACATCTACTTCCATTCATCTTGCTTAAGCTACAGATGACTCAGGAGACTCACATGTTACTCTGACCATTAGCCTGCAGCATCTCTACAGATTAAATTGTGACTCAACAAAAAGACACAAACCGGATTAGTTAATTATTACATATATTAATAATGTCATTGCAAAAACTATGTTAAATAGAGCAAGAAGTCATCAGAGGCTATGACAAAATCATATTAGCGTACTGTTTTGAGTGATTGTTTTAAAAGACAGTGTTAAAAATTAAAACTCTGTCTTGAAAGTGTCAGTTGCGTTGCTGTCTAGGTCAGAAAGCTCTCCGATTTCATCAAAAATATCTAAATTTGTGTTCTGGTTTGGAACGACATGAGGGTGAGTAATTAATGACAGAATTTTAGGTTTAATTTTTAGGTGAACTATCCCTTTAACATAAATATGACAAAAAGTAAAAAATGACATAACTCAAAGAAACCTGAAGGAAATAACAGTGTTTACAAGGGAACAAAGGAATAGTGATACATGTGTAGGCCAACTTAAGTTTTTAACATTAGTTAACATAAACTAACAATTACATTATTAAAATTAAACATTGCATATGTTAATATTATTGGTAACATTTTACAATAAGTTTATTTTTTAATTGTGAACTTCATTAGTGATTGACAATGAGATTTAAAATGTACTAATACATAACTAAAATCAAGTTATCTGGTCATATTTTTAATAGACCTACAGCTGATCAAAAAGAGTTTAATTTTTGTTAACTAACATTAACAAAGATGAATAAATAACTTTTTAACCTTTAAACTTAATTTAATGAACTAGGGCTGTCAAACGATTTATCGTGATTAATCGCATACAAAATAAAAGTTTGAGTTTGGCTAATGTGTGTAATGTATTTAATTATTATGTACATATATAAATACAAAATGTTACATACTCATGTATATATTTAAGAAATATTTACAAGTATATTTATTTATTATAATTTTTATATAATTATTACACATACATACATACATACATATTATACATATATTTTTTATATATATATATATATATATATACACACACACACACACACACACACACACATATATATATATATACACACACACACACACACACACACACACACACACACACACACACACACACACACACATATATATATATATACACACACACACACACAAATAAAAATATTTTTTGTACATAAGTTTTTCTCTTAAATATATACATTAATTAGTGTGTATTTAAAAAATACATGATTACACACAGTACTCACACATATATTAGGCAAACACAAACATTTATTTTGTATGCGTTTCATCGCGATTAATCGTTTGACAGCCCTAGGACCCAAGCTAATATGAACTAACAATAAATAACTGTATTTTTCTTAACATTAAAAATTATTAATACTGTAACAAATGTATTTCTTACAGCGCTACCTAATGTAAACTAATGGGACCTTACTGTAAAGTGCTACTAAAAACATCAAATAACAAAGGCTCTTTAAAGTTTTAAAATGTTTATGAATTAAGCAGTTAAAACTAAATTAGCTTTATTTTTAAAACAAGTTTTATTATTATTATTTTAAAACAAATAATCATGAAACATTAAGCTGCATTTGCTCACACTATAAATAAATAAACACTTCTTCTGCTGATATACTTCATTAGCTAAACTGCCATTGTTTACATTAATTTAATGTAAACAGTAGCAGGTATATTTCAGCTTCTTTAGCACTTCATCTACATTCACTGTGGACAGTCATTTAAGTTTTTTCTGGTTTCATGGATTTAAAAAAAAAAAAAGCTAAATATTTAATACATGGTTTTGATGTTTTCAAATCTGAAAGTTGCATCAAATTTCCACATAGTAAATCATCCTCCATTGTTTCATAGGAAAAATTAGCTTTCTCACAATATAAACTCATCTAAAGGTCATTCAAACATCTAAAGGTCCTTGTAAAGTGGCTGAATTATACATTGTCATGAGTATGTGGATCCAGAAATTGTTACTTTTATATTGGAAAGTGTTAAAATGGGACCAGCAAATCTAGATCAGTCAACAAGTCAACCTCTGACCAGAACTGAAACAGCAGGAGGATGACCACAATTATGCACAGACATCATTCAGAATTACAGCTAGCAAAAAGGACTCCCTCGGTCTAAAGTTAGAGCGGTTTAAGGTTACAGTAGCACTGCTGAACATTGCAAAACAAAAACTCCAAAAGACATTTGCAACAATGCAGCAAAATTCCTCAGACATACAACACAGAACTGCAAAAAGACAAGAGTAGGAAAACACACTGCAAGTTTGGAATAGTCTGCATATGCTACTACAGAATAAAGCATTTGGTACATTTGCTTCGCGTGTTAGCTTGCAGTTTGTTTAAATCCCATTTTGGGAGAACAAACACAGACCTCTCCTCTACAGCGAGCGGCCAATGGCAGCCCACATAAACAGCGCAATGTGCTGCGAGTGTGTTCTCTGGCATGCGGGGAGGGGAAGTGGGCGTACCTCCTGACTCAGGTGAGTATACACACTTTCAAACTAGGTCCACAGGACCGTGTAACCAGATCTTACAAGCACAATCCAGCCAATCTCTGAAAGAGCTTGACATTTTTGCAGCCTCTGGCTACATTTGGCACAGCAACCACAAATGCAATGACTGGAGGAAGTAAAAAAGGAAAAGAGTGATTTTTCCAACCGCTCTGCTTCAAAAACAATTTGAATGTGGATGAGGGAAACGAAAAACAGCTTGGACAGTAGGGAATTTTATTGAGACTTTTAGTGTATATACTACGACAAGAACTGCTTCGTAAATCTCAGGACAACAATGAAAAGTTCAGCTATCACCCACATAACCACAATTTCAGTTCATCAGTTTCGAGTCTGGTGAGGGTTGTCGGTTAAAACCACCCTTACAAAAAAAGAAAAGTACCATGTTTAAGTCTATCAGGCCACTATTATGGATGCACAATAAATTGGTATCATATCAGCCAATATTACTGTTTTTTTTATGTATTGACATCAGTTGATATTGAATATTTAATTAGGCAAGCTAATTTTAGCAAAATTCAAAATGAATATTCATTTTCATAATTCTATAAAAAACATCTGGTGCATCTCTAGTGGGAACACTTCAAAATTTCCCCATTGTATTTGCATGCTTTACAAGAATACCACAGAAACAAAATGGTCTTTCTCCAAAAAGCCAAAGGTACTTATTAGTCTACTTTCATTCTCAGTTAATGTGACCAAGCATGGAGTGCTTGTCCAGTGAGCTTAAAGGTAGAATGTCCATTTTTCTCAATGTCATAATACTTTTTCATTTCCAAGTTTAATATGCAGAGACAGCTATAAGTAAAGCCATTAGTAGGTTGATTTCCCTGCCAAAGCGTAAACACTGTGGGCTCTGTTTGTTTGTGTATCCCAATGTAGCAACATTGGAAATATTTGAAATGTTATGCTAAGAACCAGAGAAGTGAACCCATCAAAACAGGTTTACTCTGAACTGCAGAGTCGTTTCTTATGAATCTTATGCCTTGAACTACACAGGGGTTTTCCTATGTAGAAATAAAGAAGTTCAACGGCTAAAGAAAAGTAGGTCTGCTAAGCACAGCAACGTGTGACCGTCAGCGTGTCAGGTAGCGGCATCTGAAAACAGTTTCCTACATTTAAATGAACTACAAGCAGTAAAAACCCAAAAAGCAATTTCATGATTTCAGTTCACAGCTTTGTAATTCAAATTTCCACTCACTCTAGATCTGTAAAACACTACATCAAACATACCATATGAGAAAAGGTTAATAAACCAACACTTCATTAACTTTTAACATATTACCCTTCCACTTCAATCTACCCATCCATCCATCTATCTTTCAAGTCAATTTAGCTCTTTTTGATTCTCAAACGATTTCTTTGAAATGTACTTTTTGTATTAAAGAAGCAAAAATCCCAATGCAAAACTGAGTGTAAACTATGGACAGATATATGTGACCCTGGACCACAAAACCAGTCTTACGGCTCTATTTTCTGAAATTGAGATTTATACATAATCTGAAAGCTGAATAAATAAACTTTCCATTGATGTATGATCTGTGAGGTTTAGACAATATTTGGTCGAAATGCAACTATTTAAATATCTGGAATCTGAGGGTGCGCAAAAATAAATAAATAAAAAAAAAAAACAAAAAAAAATAATAATATATATATATATATATATATATATATAACGTTTTAAAGTGTCTTTAAAGTTGTCCAAATGAAATTCTTAATGCATATTACTAATCAAAAAATAAGTTTTGATATATTTACAGTAGGAAATACAAAATATCTTCACGGAACATGATCTTTACTTAATATCCTAATGATTTTTGGCATAAAAGAAAAATTGATCATTTTGATCTATAAAATGTATTTTTGGTTATTGGTACAAATAAACCTGTGCTACTTAAAGGAACCGTATGTAGGATTGTGGCCAAAACTGGTACTGCAATCACTTTCAAAATACTGTAGAACGGCGTATCCCCTCCCCCCCCCTCTCCCCTGACTCGAGGTTGCCAGCTAAGCTGCAGGATTCCGCAGGAACGTAGGCTGCTACAAGGAGCTTCCAATGGCAAGTGACGAGTCCTACACAATACGTTTTTTTTTCTTCTGTTACTTATGTTTATGCTTCACGAGAGATGTTTTGCGAAGTAATTATGTGTCCCAAAAATTTACTAAAGGCGATTAGCCAAATATTTCGTAAAGATGTACTGTAATACCACATTTCAGTCGGAACATAGATTGTTTTCATACCGTGCTAGTGGTGCCATATAAAGCTTTTTATGAACGCATTTAGCACGGGCGACCGTGGAAAATCCACTGTGTAAGGAAGCACGGGGCTTTTAGCCTATACCAACAAAATTCTTCTCCGTTTTCAGCCGTCTCCATCTGTCAAAGGCATCTCCTATACAAATCCTTGTTTTATTTCGGACTTTGTCACGACGTACTTCGGATTCATAACGAGGTCTTTTAGGTTTCGTAACTTTATACATGTTTTATCCGACACGTTCGTAGCTGCAGCTGTAACTAGAGCAGAGCTGCCAACCCGGATGACGAAAACTCTACTGACTTCGTGATTGGTAGATAGCTGGAGGGTGGCGCCTCAGAAAAAAACACAACATGACAACATCAACATCAGTTGAGAGCTGCAACTTTCACTTTTAAACCACTGTTGTCAGTGATATAAGTATTTGAAATGAACATGATTTCTTAATGTCTAGTGACATGTCAGGGCCATTTTATGATTAACTGAAATAAATTTCTTACATACGGTTCCTTTAAGACTGGTTTTGTGGTCCAGGCACATATTACAGATAATCTATTTAATCTATAATCTATGATCTTTAACATTTTTAGGTAGTTGGAGCATAACATGATTTTGAGCAAAAGACAGCCATTAAAGACTGATAATAATAATAAATGCTGCAAAAAATATAAAATATTATATAATGATAGTTATGTGCACAGATAAACACATCAAAAGCATACTGTGAATGTCTTGTGAAAATCTTTTATGTACAATTGAAGGGCTAATAGAGATACACTCCTGTGTGGTGGAAATTTTCCAAACGACTCTTCCTCTTTCCGACAAAACACGCGAACTTTACTCATTAATGCTTTATACATCTCATTGTCTCTTTGAGACAAGTCACAAGCCTTACATTAAAAATGGAGGGAAAAAACGAGGTCGTCTATTTTTGTCTGTCTGAGTTTAGTTGCAGAAAGGCAAGAGAAGCCACTGAAATGCAGTAGGGAAATGGGAATCTCCACAGGTTTTAACATAAACTCCTGTCAATCAAATCTTCTGGGGCAGAAGGGACTTCCTAACCACACTAATACTTTCAATTCAGTTTTGTCTTTTATTTGTTTTCAGTTTTACCTTTCATAATAAAGTTTTGTGCTTTATTGTGCACCTGAAGTACACTACCTTTCATAAGTTTCATAATATTTTTAAAGGTTTTTGAATAAAAGTTAACCAAGGCTGCATTTATTTGATCAAAAACACAGTAAAACAATACTACAGCAAAATAACGTTAAAATTTACAATATGTATTAAAATGTAATTGATTCCTATAATGGTGACGCTGTCTCAGTGTCACATAGTCCTTCAGAAATCATTCTAATATGCTGATCTGCTCCTCAAAAAACATTTCTTAATAGTATCAATGTTAAAAACATTGCTAAATAAACTTAAACAGAACAAAATTTACTTGAAATATATTTTTCTAACATTATATATGCCTTTACTATCTTTTTTGTTTAATTTAAAGCATCCTTACTGAATAAAAATATTAATTTCCGGAAAATAAAAAAAAAAATCTTACTTACCCCAAACTTTTAAACGGTAGTGTAAGTGTCAAAATAAAAGACGGTATTTCCTGTCCACAAAGTGATGTAAATCTCCAAGTGAAAAGGACACTCATGATAGCTATTCCCTTTAATTTTGTAAGGCTTACCACAAAAATGTGACGCTCTCATTTCCTCAGGGCCGAGCGCGTGTTTGGTGACAACAGAAGGAAGCGACGATGAACTTTATAATCAACAAAATCTGATGTGGATTTGAAAGAATACGCTATTTTGTCAGGAAAACTGAAAAGGAAATTGGAACAAAAACGGAAATTATTGAAAGAACGCTGCCTCACAAAAACAACACAACACTGATAATAAAATGCACCGCTTGTAAAACACCTTTGAGTCTGCGACAGATGGACTGTACACACAGCTGTGATTTGCTTCTGTCATATCTGCTAAAACGCATGTGATGTGTGGCTGGTGATCCGTTTTGCAGTGCCACATGAGCAGTCACCGCAACACTGCTGACAGAACTCCCTCCATTCATGATACCGAGGCCAGTCATCCATCTCTTACCTTCTCAGACAGGAAGTTTTTATTGGAAAGAACAAGCAGAGGAAACCCGTCAAAATGAGCCTGTATATCCTGCACGCTCTTAATGACTCAGAACTGAGATGACTGAATACTGTTGAATATATTTGACCTGGTATTAGAAGGTACATTTAGATGAACTAATCAGAATTCCTGAATGTCCGGTTAAACATGATGGGAGTTTCGGCACTGCAATAACAAATTCTGTTATAAAATTAAAGGTTTAAGTCACTTTGACCACTGGTGTACATGGAAATGCTCTAAACATTAGTCTATTCAAAGCTCTCGATAATCTCTCTGAAGATTTGTACTAAGTAACTAAGTATACCAAACCAGACAATCATTTCCACAAGGAGATTGCTAGATAAATTGGAAACAACAATGCTTTACATATTATCAAGAGGGTTAGACACTAAAATTCTCAGTTCGTAATGAAAAGTATAAATAAATATACAGTATATATATGCACCACTGTTTTTACAACTATATTAAGTAATACAACTTTCAATGTTGATAATAATAAGAAATATCTCTTGAGCACCAAATTAGCATATTAGAATGATGAATCATGTGACACTGAAAACAGGAGTAATGACTGCTGAAAATTCAGCTTTGCGTCACAGGAATAAATTACATTTTTGAAAAAAATATTAAAACAGAAACCAGTTTTTTTAAATTGTAATCTTCAAACTTCACAATATTACTGTTTTACTGTATTTTTAATTTAATAAGCATAGTCTTGGTGAGCATGAGACTTCTTTCAAAAGCATTATAAAAATCGTACCAGTCAACTTTTGAATGGCAGTGTCCATCTACACTCACTTGAAAAGTTTTAGATTTATTTTTTAACAATAAAGTTAACAACAAAGTTGAACAGCAAAACCACTTTTTCTTTAGTTCTACAGCTTGTGTAATAAGGCTTTACAGCGATTAAGCGACCAGTAGACATTTGTTATCAATGAGAATTAACAAGTTGAGTTCTGCCATTTTTAACAAAATAGCTCAGTGATGAACATTCATGCTTGAAAATACGTTTTAATCATATTACATATAGAGTGTTTTCATGATGCGTCATCTATTGGCCATGTTGGCGGCACAGAACGTAAACAACACCACTGAACCAAACAAAACTTGCTATTGCTGCTGAAAATGGTCAGTTATTGTCATGTTTGGGGCTGTATTAATCGGTCGGACTGAGAAAAACATTTGGAGTACTATAGACTGCCAAAAGTTATAACAAATCAAGAGAACAGAGCAAAAGAGGAAAGAAGGCGTCTGTGGTTGGCCAAACTGAACCAGGATTTCCAGAGCAAGAATTTTGACAACATTCATGTTTGTTTTTATCATTTCCAGTCAGGTAGGTGAAATATTAGGCTAGTATCTTAATTCATACTGTTTGTAGGCATCTTTACTATCTATTAACTTTAGTTTCTCAAAATGTCGCACCCCTTCCTGCTTCTATATGATTTAGCAGCTTCCACACGTTTTTTGACAGCAGAACAGCGTATTCAGTAGCACATTAACCGTCCAACCCATGCTGTTGTTAACATCTGAGTATCTCCAATATGGCCATGCATCCAGGTAACAGACCAAACCGTGACGTAAGTGCAAATCCTCTATTATTTTAAATGACCTAACGCCACACAGGCTACTCCCACGTATAAGCCAGTCAATATTACAATAGGAAAACTGTGGAAAGGACCCTTCAGCTTAAAATGAAATTATATCGCAGTCTGACAGAGTTAATGGTGCTAAGATCCCACGAAAGATCCTCATAATTAGGTGCTTAACTTGGCCATGGGTTGTACTCAGGAGGTCAGAACTTACACTGCAATGTGCTCGGTCAGGCAATGTGGTTTCCCATACTGAGATGGGCAGGTGCTGCCAGTTCCAACTGTCTGAACACCTGCCTCCTGTTACCCCCTCTTCAAAGCCCCCCATTTCAGCTCTACATGGCCTTGGCTCAGGTGCACAGAAATGCCAGCCAGGGCCCTTGCTGCAGGCCTCGCGCCCCTAACAGCTGACACCCTGAAATCATCCAAACTGCTTCTGCATAAAATCCACTCAGCCCACAGGGGCTGGACTGCTAACTCAGATCCGCAAGAACCCGAATCACTGAAAACGTAACAATGATGGAAACCTCTGAATAATAATAGATTCAATAAGAGTTCACCTAGCAGGTATTTACTATTCACACATATTTCTATTGTCCAGATTTTTTTTTCTTTTATTCAACAAGGATGCATTAAATTGATCAGAAGTAACAATAAATATCTACAATGTTACAAAATATTTCTATTTCAAATAAATGCTGTTCTTTTTAACTTTCAAAAGAATCCTGGGGGGGGGGGTATCATGGTTTCTACAAAAAAGCAGCACAACTCTTTTCAACATCGCTAATAATAATAGTAATAATAAAATGAATAATAGACTTTTTTGTGCACCGAATCATCATATTAGAATGACTCCTGAAGGATCATGCGACACTGAAAACTGGAGTAAATGGTTGCTGAAAATAGGCTGTTATCAGATTAATAAATTACATGTTAAAGTATTAAAAGTATTATATGGTAGACTGCTTTATATTAAAATATTTCATACACTACCAATCAAAAGTTTTTGAACCTTTTTTGATTTTTAATGTCTTTTAAAGAATTCTCTTCTGCTCACCAAACCAAGCCAAATGACGCTAAAAATTCAGCTTTGAAATCACAGGAATAAGTTACATTTTAAAATATTTTCAAATAAAAAAACAGTTATTCTAAATAGTAAAAATATTTCCAACTTTTTACTGTTTTTGCTGTACTGCTGGATAAAATAAATGCAGGCTTGGTGAGCAGAAGAGACTTCTTTAAAAAAAAAACAATAAAAATCTTACTGTTCAAAAACTTTTATTGTACTTGTAGTGTATATGAAAACTACCATGTCAATTATATTTCACAACATATTTTTGATCAAATAAATGCATCTTTGGTGAGCATAAGAAACTAAAAATGGAAAATAATAGAGACCCCAAATTACCTCTTATAAAATTCTATTCTGTATAAGAGCTATGTATATAGACACACACACACACCTTCATCTATCCACCCTTGTACCAAGGCCAGCATGAAGAAAGAATTCTGAACAACTGGTTTTCACCTGTCAATATGACGTCGCAATGATTAGGTCACATGTCTGGTCGCACCGTGATAAACCCTGTCAAATAACGATGACGTCACTGACATGTAGACTCCCAATACAACAAAAAATAACTAAAAAAAAATAACAAAATACATAAATAAAAAAGAGACTGACCACATATACACGTCGCTGACTCACAAATCACCCAATGTTTTTACTAATGAACGGGATCATCAGTGTTTGGCTCTTAGTAAGGTAAAGTTAAATTAAGACAACCCTCTTAAATTGAATAAATAATCATGTTCATCTCTAATCAAAGCACTACTGTCTTGGTGAAATTCACCACAAGCTCCAACAAAATCCAATCTGCCTGTAATGTCTTCAGCTTCTATTTCAACAGCTGAATCTTCCAGTACAACATTCACAAATAAAATACGAAAGAGGTTTTACTTGTAAGTAGTTACTTTCTTATCTAAAACAATACCGTAAACAACATAATATAGAAAACTACATGAAATTTGTTGATAGCGTATACAAGAAAGCAGGCAGCATTTTAATACAGACACCCCCCCAGCAACAGCAAAGTGACAAGCCGATTCTTACCGTCATAAACTGCTCCAGGGGTGTCCAGTTTTATAAGTAAATGTTGTTTCGTAAGAGACCCAAGGCAGGGAGCAGAGAGCCCGCTCAGAGCAGCAGCGGCAGCGGCAGCCTCATACTGACCCACTCCAGCCCAGCACACACATTCAACTCAACGGGGCCTCCGGTTCCAATAATCCACACAAACTCAAACCTGTAATGCCAGCCAGCGAAGACACTTTACAATCCACTCAACGGGGCCACTAGGGAGGTGGAAAGGATCTCGCAGGAGAATAAAAACGCATTTCCCACTCTGGAGGTCGGCTCATCGGGATCGGTCACTTCTTAAGCTGTGTCTCCGTTCACGGCGCTGTTACATTGTAGGAGCCGCAGAAGCAGCAGCAGTGCTGAGTGTTACATTGTAACATGGCGCGACATCTCTCCGCAGCGCCACCAGCGGCCGGGGGTGGAGTCACAACATGGAAAGGCGGGACATCTACTGGAGACATAGACAGGCATATAGACAGACAGACAGACATATAGTGTTTTATTTTCAGTACTGCTATTGGAAACAACATGGTTTGATATCTGATATACATGGGCCACAACCGATTTCTCCGCTACAACCCACCAACTGTTAAAGCTATGAAAACAGTTACACTGCTCACAGGTTTTTTCAACCAAATTGTTTATATGGACAATGGTGACATCTTGTGGCATAATTGTGCTGATGCTCCCAATGACTAGTTTTTTACTAAGAGCTTCGATTTCTTTAAAGTATATCCTTAAAATGAGTAAATAGTAGCCAACATTTGAAGTGGATCAAAAAAATTAGTTAAGACAAGAACAGGCATTGTTTTTGTTATAGAACAACTTTGATGAAAGGTTTTGATCCACTTCAAATGCTGACTACTGTTTACACTACCAGCTAAAAGTTTTTAAACAGTAAGATTTTTTTATTATTATTTATTTACAGTCTTCTCTGGTCTCCAAGCCTGCATTTATTTGATTTAAAATACAGCAAAAACTGTAAAACTTTGAAACATTTTTATTATTTAAAATATTTTTTTCTATTTGAATATATCTTTCAAATACATTATTTCAAATATTTCAAACGTGAATTTTATAGCATAATTACTCCAGTCACATGATCCTACAGAAATCATTTTAATACTGTGATTTGCTGCTCAAAAAAAAAAAACATTATTATTATTATGTTAAAAAAACAGCTGAGTAGAATTTTCTCAGGTTTCTTTGATGAATAGAAAGTTCAGAAGAACAGCATTTATCTGAAATAGAAATCTTTTGTTACATTATAAATGTCTTTATCATCACTTTTGATCAATTTAAAGCATCCTTGCTAAATAAAATACAAAAAAATAAATAAATTATACTGACTCCAAGCTTTTGAATTGTATAGTGTATAATGTTATAAAAGCTTTTTACTTCAGATAAATGCGGATCTTTGGATTTTTCTATTCATCAAAGAATTCTGAAAAAAAAAAAAAATGTACTCAACTGTTTTAAATATTTAAAAGTGCTTCTTGAACAGCAAATCAGCATATTAAAAATTATTATTATTATTATTATTTTTTACAACAATATACAAAGCGATATTAGAATGATTTCTGAAAGATCATGTGACACTGAAGACTGGAGTACTGATCCCAAAAAATTAAGCTTTGATCACAGGAATAAATTAGACCTTAAAATATATTCAAATAGAAAGAAGTTATTTTAATTAGTAAAAATACTTCACAATATTACTGCTTTTGCTGCATTTTGGATCAAATAAATGCAGGCTCGGTGAGCAGAAGAGAATTCTAAAAAAAAAAAAAAAAAACATTAAAATCTTATTGTTCAAAACCTTTTGACTACTTTATGTCATTTATCTTAACATGCTATGTTACATTTAGGCTCTGTACTGTGCCATAAACCAACAATAAATATGTTAGTAGCTAAGAATTCTTTAAATATGTACTATATTTAAAACTTCACAGTGAACAGAATCTTAATCTTACAGTGCGACAAAAGTTTCAAGACTCAACTGCATGGAGAAAAACTTATAAAATTAGTTGGAAGTTAGCTATTAGCTGGAAGAGAAAAAAGCCACTTACAGGACTTACAGTACACTGCAGAAAGCCAAACCTACTGGAAATGTCATTACAGAACAAGTGATCTAGTACGCAAAGACTGGGAAATGTCCACACCCAATGTGTGCTTAAGCAAGATTGCCTTTCAAACATCTTTTTGGCATTCATTCTTTGGCTGACGGTCACTTACACTATGGCTGTTATGTAGGCATGTGTCATCAGCAAACATACTTTAAAATCCAACCGCAAACAACTGAATGTTTTACTTTCTTCCATGACCATTTATATTTAAACACAATGCTGCTGCTGCTACTACTACTAATAGCAAAAAAACCTGTGTGAACACGTTAAAACAATTTAAAGTCATTTCGTTTTTCATGTCATTGCGATAGCATACACAAATGTAACATATAGCCTAATGTCTCTTATATAAACTATGTTTCACAGATGTAGACTACAACATGAGGGACTTAAGTTACATTTTTTATTTGTGAGAAAGGGAAGACATTTTATCTAGTGGTGTGTTGTACCATTTCAAAAGCACTGTACATATACAGTCTCATATACTGCATCTCAAATGGTAGGATCCAAGAGCTATGCTTAGTATATATATGCTTGGGAGTTCATACTTTCTCACTTTTCAAAAGATTTAAAATCTTATCCCGTCTAGATGTGTAAGAGGCGTGTCTAAGTTGCAGCAGATGTCCAGGAAACAAGTTTCCACTGGGGGCGTACATCTCTTCCCCTTTCGAGCCCATCAGAGAGCGCAGGGTCTTGTTCCGTGTCAAGATTTTGTTATAGAACTCTAAGCCACCCTTTGCATAATCGCTTGACAGACAAGCTGCACGGTGGTCCGAGCTGTAGTCCAACCACTGGCTCAGAGCATCAGAAGTCAGGATATAAGACACAACACCTAAACCCACAGCAACCACATTAACCCCAGCCCTGAAGAAGATGGACCCAGCATGGAGCCCAAAGATCTGCTTGAGGGCTACGCTATATATACAAGCCCCTGCCAGACATGCTGGAGCCACTGCAGCGTGCAACACGGGACCCCCAGTCCCCAGTCGGGCCACTTCTCGGGCTATAGCGAACTTCTGTGCCTCCGGAGAGAACACCAGAGAGTTTTTGAGAGCAACGCCTGAATTGCTGTCCCAATCCAGCTCTTTGCCATTGATGAGAATAGTGCGATTGGTGATGCCCGATGGATCATCAGTGCTGCTGTTGAAATTGGCTGGGATGCCGATCTGCGCTCCAGAGGGAAGCCATGGAACACCTGCCCCTACTGGGTGAAAGCCGAAGGCAGCAAAAGCACTGAAGTTTTTAGGGAAGCTGACAGTGGAATCCTTCAGCACCTCTTGAAAGGTGTTCTCTAGCTTCTCCGACAGGCTGGCTGGTTCTCCTTTGTGCCAGGCCTGGTACACTTTTCTGTATGTATGTTCTGGGAAAACGTGATAGAAAATGTTGGCAGAAAATACCCCTCCACAGCCAACAAGGAGCAGTGGTGTCCGATACTTCTGAATAAATGCAGAAAGTCTCAGAAAAGGTGAAGCCATCTCTCCTCTCGCTTTTGATCACCTGACAAAACTGTCAACACAAATGACAAAATTATATATTATTAAGGTAACACTTTACAATAAGGTTCATTAGTTAACATTAATTAACTACATGAACTAACTACATGAACTATGAACTAAGAATGAACTATACTTCTACAGCATTTATTAATCTTCCTTAATGTTAACTTCAGCAGTTTCTAATGCATTATTATAATCACAAGTTGTGTTTGTTAATATTAGTTAATGCACTGTGAACTAACGTAACATAGTAACGAACAGCTGTATTTTATTAACTAACATTAGATTAATAAATACTGTAATAAATGTATTGTTCATTGTCGGTTCACGTCAGTTATTACATTAACAAATGACACCTTATTGTAAAGTGTTACTATTATTAATTATAAATATCACCTTTACATTTCACATTAAATGTTATCCCGTCTCATCATTAACCTACCACGCACATATAAAAAAAAAAACTATATGAAAATTAGTTAATAAATGCATTTTGCTTCAATACATATGCTGTACATTTTCATTTCTTCATGTCTCGCAAGCCCTTCTTTTCTTAAACAAAATGTGCATTTTCGGAAAAGCTCCTAAACACATTCCTTTACAATCTTTGGGGAAAATGTCCATTAAAAATCATAAAATTCTTACTTGCTACTTTGTGCTCATTCTCACAAGGACAGCACGTTGACTGTTATGAAAACACATCTGCCGCAAGAGCTCTTTACGGCCGTTTTACGACACAACAGACGATTTGCGGACTGCATAGACATAAATAAGGATTAGAAAATAATTATTAGTGTATATCGTACCACTAAAATGGAAATGGAGTATATGTCTGAATTTTGTGTTTATAAATGAGTGGCTATCGGCGTTCTTTATTGGCTATTTGTATGTAATGTGTGAATGGGTTTATGTTTTGAATAAAACAAACCGAGCCACCGAGCGCCTCCTGGAGGAACAAAACTTTTTGACTCGAGAGCCCAGAGCCGTTCTTTCCCTATGCAGTGCGTGATCTGTTTCTACGAAGTAAAGCAGGCACAGTATTTACACTAGTATCACAGATTCATTTAACACTTATGTTAAATTACCGATTGGGTGTGAATGCGCCATAAACAGTTTTACTGATTCATCTATTTTTTGTTGTTTAACCTCATCTTTTAAAATGTGATAAATGCCAACCTACGCCATTCTTTTTAATAGTATTAAAAAGTTACAATTACATCAGTCAAACGTTGTCCAGTAGACCAATAGATAAAATCTAGTTATTTTATTGTCCTTTCAAATATGATTTTGTTTCATCTCATGCATCATCTTCTAAACCGTACAGTAATAAACTTAGCTGCAGCTTTAAAAGTGATGATGAGTGTTCATACAGAGGAACAGTCCATTTGCGCTTGTGGGGAACATTCTTCCGTTTATGTGACGATGTGCGGGGGTTTGAAGAAGACGGTGTTTTAGGAAAAGTTCTGGGAATATATTCACGGCTGTTTTTATAAGATGTGTAAAGCTGCTAGTTAAATAAAACACTGAAAGCACTTCAAAAGTTGTCGAAAGAAACGCATCCTCCCCGTCGAAACCATTCTATTTATAGCATCAGCAGTTGCGATGTGAAGATTGTTACACTGTAATTTCATAAGGGCGGAGGAAAATGTCTTAATTTTTCATTTAAACTGAAGGGAAGACCCTGTTTTACTAAGAGCCTGTTGATTACTCTGATATACAGGGATGTCGAGGAGGAGTCGGGATTTTTGCACACTTGGTAAATCAACCAACCCATCACTGGTAAGTTTCCTGCCAGAGTTTGAAGATGGTTTTTGATGATCACTGGCATTTATCAGCACTCAGAACCACACTCAAATGTGTCATTTCAGACATAAACCTTTCACGAATGTCAGTTTATACCCCTCGGAGCCAGGTTGGCATTGTTTAAGCATCATAGGTGTTTATTAAATGAGATAACTCCGAATTGAGTGACTAACGGAATACGTCATTACGCCGCGTTAAAAGTGACGTCATCACTGATGGAGCGAAGGGCGCAGAACACTTCAATTCAATTCAATTCAAATTTATTTGTATAACGCTATTCACGATACATATCGTTGCAAAGCAACTTTACAGCAAATTAAAGTTTTTACAATAGATTTAGTAGTAGCTTACTAATGATGACTATGTCAAGTTGATGTACATATGGCAGAGATGTATGGTAAAGATCAATTAATGACGTAATCAAACAAAGAAAGTAACAAACTTCTGAGTAACAGAGCATTTATAAGGAGAAAACTCAATTATAGCTTTACGTGTGAGTGGAAGTGATAAAATGATACAGTTAGAAAATACATTTTACTATTTGTAACATTAGAGACCATTAAATGGTCTGACTCCAAACCCATTTGGTTTAATAAAAGGCTTTAAACAATGTCATAAACAATACTGTTCTGTGTAAGCATAAAGGGAAATTAGAGCATCTAAAATTGTTTCTAAATATGAAAGGCATATGGTAGTCAATTTCTGTCACATAAGACAAAAAAAAAAGAAATCATGCTGTAGTAAATTATAATTAAAGTCAAAATGATGAAAATAAAATTGATGACATTAAAAAGTAAAAATTGACATATTAAGTCAAAATTATTATATTAAAAAGTAAAAATCAACGATTTTGAAATTACTTGCTGATTAAGAAAATGTAGTTAAAATACTGAAGAAAAAAACCTTTCCACTCGAGACAAAAAAATGTCATTCAGAACAACATGAGAGAATAAATGACCATTTTTAGTTTTGGATGAGCTCCGCCTATTGCATGCAACTAACTGTGATCTTAAGAGGTCAGTTTGAGGTCTTTCTCAAGGGTGTGTTTGGTTGAGAGGTGTCTCATAGTTCCTTTATGAAAGCGAGATCACTCAAATATCCAGGCCTGGTGGAATTAGGAAGGAAGTTCACTCCTTCCTCACATTGTGGGCCGCAGGAAGGGGTGGCCGTCACCCACTGACGGACTTTTCCTCCTGAATAGCACACATTGCCCTGCTTCGGGCCGGGCAAACACTTCTTTCGTTAGCCTAGCTGAGTTCTTCAAACTCTTCGCTCTGCTAGAGTTGTCTTTTTAGGTAAGAACATGTGTTTTTACGTATGTTTCTTTAATTGATACTTTAAGGTTTAAATGGTTATTTCACCATAGGTCTGTACGTAATAACATTGGGGCACTTACTTAAGAATCTTGCTAAATGGTTTTACACAGCCAGTCTATGCTGTTTGTTTGGCAAAAAATAAATATAAGTGCTTGTACATTATTTATTTATAGCTTTTTTGAGGTAGCTTAATAAGGAATTAAGCATGAATGTTTCTTCTGTACTAGAACCAAAGATACTTTTTGTATTTAAAGACACAATTGCAAGGCTAAAAATGATCTTTTACAATGAATAAATATATAAATGTCATCAACATTTAGACTTCTTACTAGAAACTTCATAGAGCTGTATTTAATTTTTATTTTTACTTTATTTTTAGACTATAATCAAAAATAACTTGGGTTTTAGAAGATTCAAGGCTTGTGTTGTGCAGAAAATAACAGCAATTATAACAAACCACACTGTCTGCGTCTAGACCATATCCTTTGCGATGCATCCCTTTATCCTAAATTAGCTCTCTGCGGAACTATTCCCAAACCACGAAAAAACTCATTTGAACTTTTCATCAGTACTTTTAGCTTCTTTATTTCATATAAAACATCAGAAGTCCTTATGTCTGTCATCTACCTAATGCTTAGGCCTGAATAACGATCAGGAATAACATCCTCCTCTCTCTCCTCAGGTGTAGCTGTTATCATGGCAACCAGTGCGGTCCCTAGCGACAACCTCCCGACGTACAAATTGGTGGTTGTGGGAGATGGAGGTGTGGGAAAGAGTGCTCTTACCATCCAATTTTTCCAAAAGATTTTTGTGCCAGATTACGATCCCACTATTGAAGACTCCTACTTGAAACACACAGAGATCGATGGCCAGTGGGCTATTTTGGATGGTACGGGCCAATAGCTAATTATGTGTAGTATTTTTCTGTATTATAAGCAATATTCATGCTTTTAGTGCTCATATGTGTATTTGCAGCCTTATCAGTAGGCCTGTATGAAGCTTTTAGCCTCATTACAGCTCAACAAAAATCATGGCTAATGGAAAACCCAGGCAAAACCTACTTCAGCAGATTTAAATGGTTTATAACTGGTTGAAGTCAGTCCAAGCTGGTTTAGGTTTGAGAAAAAGTAAATAATAATAATAAAAAAAAAAAAAAAATGTTAAATGATATATAATTTGACAATGTTTCATTCTGCTTTCTAAAGACTAGTTTATGTAAAAATACTCTGATGGTGGGTAGAAAATATATTATTTGTATATAGAAATGAATTCTATATCTTTATTTTTCATTGTATAATATGACCACAGTGTGACCCGGCCATTATCTTGTCCCCATTACCTTTGCTCCTTGCAGTTTTAGACACAGCAGGTCAAGAGGAATTCAGTGCCATGCGAGAGCAGTACATGAGGACCGGTGATGGTTTTCTCATTGTGTTCTCTGTGACGGACAAAGCCAGTTTTGAACACGTCGACCGCTTTCACCAGCTCATCCTACGAGTGAAAGACCGGTTAGAAATCACGTGTTCTTCGTACAAAACTCAAGTCCACAACTAATTTTTGACACCTCTGAATAGTCCTGTTTTTGTTTTTGTTTTTAACAAGTTTTGTGTCTCCACCAGGGAATCTTTCCCCATGGTTTTGGTGGCTAACAAAGTGGACCTGGTGCATCTGAGGAAAGTGACAAATGAACAGGGCTGTGAGATGGCCGCCAAACACAACGTGAGTCCAACCGCACTATTTTATGTAGGACTGACAACAATGGAATTTAACTGTCAGTGAGCCCACAATTTAGAGTGTTTGGGTGTGTTGACAGACAGTGGTTAAAGTGTTAGTTCACCCACAAATGAAAATTCTGTCATGATATACTCACCCTCATGCCATTCCAGACCAGTAAGAGGGGGGCCAGTTTCAGCCATCGGTTGTCAGTTTTGAAGCATCCATCCAAAACACATAAACATAACAACAAACATAAATACACTACTGTTCAAAAATATGAGGTTTGTAAGTTTTTATGCGTTTGGAAGAAGTCTATTTTTGATCAATTTAATGCATCCTTGCTAAAAAAAAGTACCAATTTCTTTGAAAAATAAAATCTTACTGATATTATACTGTAAAACTATATTCTTGTAATTATTCTGATCTTGTATACATAATCATTCATTATATTTATCAAAATATTTGAACATTTACAGTACTACAGTAAAGGAGAAGTTCACTTCCAGAATAAAGAATTCCTGATAATTTACTCACCCCCATCTCATGAACATCTTGGGTGACATGGGGCTGAGTAAATTATCAGGAAATTTTATTTTGGACGTGAAGTAATCCTTTAGGGTTTTTGAGGAAAATATTCCAGGACTTTTCTCCATATAGTGGACTTCAGTGGTGACCAATGGGTTAAAGGTCCAAATTGCAGGCTCTACATGATCCCATTCGAGGGATAAGGGTCTTATCTAGTGAAACAGTCATTTTCTTAAAAAGATTAAAATTTATATACTTTTTAACCACAAATGCTTGTTTGTGACTTCACGCATTACTAATTATGTGTGGTTAGTTCTGTGGACTTTGGTTGAACTGAAAGGAAATTTTCTCCTCCGACTTTAAAATTGTCCAACATTGTTGGTATTTGACTTTCTTCTTTGTTCACTTTGTACTGGGCCAGTACTTCCACTTAAGTCACGCATGAACTTTCTAACATGTAATGTGTGAGGTCAGGCTGGTGCAAGATGAGCATTTGTGGTTAAAATGTAAATACATTTTAATTGTTTTACGAAAATGACTGATCGTTTCGCTAAATAAGACCCTTATTCCTGAGCTGGGATTGTGTAGAGCCCTTTGAAGCTGCACTGAAACTGCAATTGGCCACCATAGAAATCCACTATATGGAGAAAAGTCCTGGAATGTTTTCCTCAAAAAATCTTAATTTCTTTTCGACTGAAGAAAGAAAGACATGAACATCTTGGATGACATGGGGGTGAGTAAATTATCAGGAAATGTTTATTCTGCAAGTGAACTAATCCTTTAAGATCTTACTTTATTAAGAAAGACTTAAAACGCTTACTTGAAATGTCAAATTTACATTTTAAAGTGTTTAAGCAACTTCTGCTTTTTTTAAAGACTGAAGGAAATTGTATGAGTGACTTCCTGCAGTAATCTCTATTTCTTAACTATTTCTTTAGATTACTTACATTGAAACAAGTGCCAAGGATCCTCCAATGAATGTGGACAAAGCCTTTCATGAACTAGTCAGAGTTATCAGGTAAATAAAACTCATGATCTCATATATGGGGTTTGTCTTTTTATAATAATGTACTAGGATGAGATATGTCAAAGATAAAACTGTTATCATGTACTTCTGCCTACCCAGACTTTTTTTGACATTGTAGGGGCAACTTTAAATGTGGTATTATTAGGGTTCAAATTCATAGCGCTCTTAGTGGGGGGGGCGCTGTTTGGGGATTTTCAGGTGTCTTGGATTTTTTCGAAAAACCCACTTTTGCGAACTAGTCTTATGTTTTTTGCCTGATTGGAACCAAAGAGTGCAGAAAGATTTTCTGGAGAGTGAATATCAATAATTATCAAAAAAAAAAGTTGAACTTTCGTGTCACCGTTGCAAAGGGATGCCAAAACGTTCAAAAGGGCCAGGGCCACTTTTAGTAAAATGCCTATAACTCCTGAACGGAATGAGATATCTCGACCAAAATCAGAACACTGATGTAAGAGCTCAATCTGAGGTCACGGGGGAAAACGCAGAGCTTTGCCACTTGGTGGCGCTATTAAAAAAATATAAAAATGTCTGAAACTGCAAAACAATTTGTCCCATCAACATGAAAATCGGTGTGCATGGTCTTGGTCCAAAGAGCCACAAGTGTCTACAAGGATTTTAGTGTATCTCAAATAATATGGCCGCCATTGGCCGACAAATTTTGAGCACCTGTTAGACAAGGTTAACGGAGGCTGATTGGAATGAAACTTGATGGGCCTGTTCGACTCACGGCCCCGGAGGTCTGAGAGGAATTTGAAAGAAATCAGCAACTGGGGGGGATATTGCATTTTTCAAGGGCGTGAATGATTGTATGTTGCGCGTTTTTTCGCACATACGCACAATATTCCTATCATACGATAGAACTCCTCATTCCGGACCACTTTGCCTCTAGAACCACTGCTGACAATTAAATTGTTTGTTAAATGACCGAGAAGATGTAAAAAAAACTACTTTTTAGAACTAGTCCTAGGTTTTTCACTCAATCTGAAAAAACACTGCAGTACAATTCTCTGGACTCTCTAGGCCAATAATTATCAAAAATGTCAAAAATTCCTGCCCATTTTTTTTCCCAGTTCCTATACAGTCTAAAGAAAAACTCAAAACTTCACAAAACCTGCTGAGCATATGTGACAGGTGATTCTAAACAAGCGTGCAAAATTTTAAGGGGATCGGACCACAGCTGGCGCTATAACAGTCATAAACATTAAAAAACATCAAAAATTACCTGGATTTGCCAAAAATGCTTTTTTTTATTTTATTTAGATGTGTACACCCTTTCTAAATAATATGTAATGTCTTTTTCCTTACATGCTAAAATGCCTTGAATGTGCTTGAACCCCGGTAATCGCTGCTTGTAGCTATATTTATAGGTTATGTTGACATTTCTCTTTGCTTTTTTAGACAGCAAGTTCCAGAGCGGAGTCTGAAAAAGAAGAAAAAGACGAAGTGGCGTGGAGACAGAGCCATGAGTTCTCACAAGCTTCACTGTGTCATATTGTGACTACCTCTCCTGTCGAAATCATCAGCATGTGGCGACATAAACTGCCGGAGAGGACTGACAAGAGATCTGCACTAATCAGTGGACCACAGACTTTATCAAAAGAGCTGGCATCAAGTCAGACTATCTCTTCCTGTCTCAGGGAAGCAAATTAGGTGAGTCAACCTATCACTGCTGCCAGACCAAGGAGGAGCAATCAGTACAATGCGTCCTATTTGAAGCACTGCCTGAAACGGCAAAAATCACAGCCAGTCAGAACATGTCTGATGTTTAATATACTAATATACTATAAATTTCAGACCAGCGAGATGGGGCAGAGCTACCCAGATAGATCTGTCCAAACCTAGATCTTCATTTACGCACCTACATCAAAATTGTTTGCAGCTTCCAAACCTTCATATAATTATGTGGATGATTGTTTTGCAGAGCTGTCTCAACATTTCAGTAGTTACAACAATTATGAAGGGATACTGTTGTTTAAACCTTCAAGGAAAACTAAAATCTGCCTTACAAATGCATATTTATTGGCACGTTTGAAGAAATATGTAGCTATAGTAGAATTTGTTTAAGGAAACTTAAGTGTCATGGAGTGTTTGATACGTCGTCAGTATGGCCTTTAACTGTTAAAGCACAAAATGTACTGACATGATTGAAGGGCCCATTGCACTAGCAAGACTTTTTGCACTTTCAGTATTTACTCATGGGCTTTGCCTTGTAATGTTAAAGGCTCATGTTTATGATTTTGTTGCACACATACAGTACAGTACAGGTGCTCTAAGCCATTATTATACATTTTTATAATAGTCAATAAGACAGAAAATGCCCTTACTACCTGACAGAAATCAATGAAATAGGTCCTGAGAAACCACGTGTCCCAGTGACAGCTCTGTTAACAGTAAAAAAAAAAAAAAAAAAAATACAAGCAAAAAAGAGAAGTAATCCCTGCTTTGAATCATTTTGCACTTTCAGATTTGCTGAAACTGTCTTCAGAGGGAGAGGTTTGTAAAGAAGGCATGTGACTGAAGTTAGCAAATTAAGTGGGGGTTTTTAAGAAATTAATATTTTTATTCAGCAAGGATGCATAAAATTGATTAAAAGTGACAGTAGAGAAATGTCTAATATTACAGAAAATACATATTTCAAATGCTTTTAACTGTATATTATATTTTTATATTATATTATATTATATACTATAATCAGTGCCGATAATGGTTGTGCTACTGTAAATTATATATATATATATATATATATATATATATATATATATTCGGTAGTACAACCATTATCAGCACTGATTATAATGAGAAATATTTCTTGAGCACCAAATCAGTATATTAGAATGATTTCTGAAAGATGATGTGACACTGATAACTGGAGTAAAGGCTATCATATGAATAAATTACACTTTAAAATATATATATAAATTTTTTACTGTATTTTTGATCAAATAAATGCACCCTTGGTGAACATAAGTGACGACTTCTTACAGATTCCAAACGTTTAAATAGTAATGTACCTTTTATTTTTCTCCATATGCTGCATGCAGCTGTGATTGAATGTTGCTAAGAGAGAGAAGTATAATTTTGCTGGATAGATGAGTTATATTTTATGCTTGATCAACCTTCAATATTCATTACTTTGTCAAACCTCCTGTGCCTCAGTTTCTTCTGCGTTGGACCAATTTATGTGCCTGTGCCAGTGAGATAATTAATTTCTAACCACTGGTTCCTCTAACTGTTCCCAAAGGACAAAAAAGCTGAGCCCATCTGCTGTTAAAAGCACGAGGGGCCCTAAGCCAAATGGCATGTTGTAATGTTCAATACCGCTTTACTCTGCTCAACACATAAATAAATCAATAAAGCAGTAAGGAACCATATCAAATCTTGCTGTTATCTGTTAAATTAGGAGTTTTTGGTTGATTTTGTTATTGTTGGGAAACTTCAGGTCTAATGAACTAGAGAGCTCAACATATCCACAATCTCTGTTAGAATTAGTTTCATGTTGACAGGAGATCATGGGTTTAAATTAACAGAAATTAATTTCCACAGTTGAACAGATGCTCTACAGTGTATTAGACGGTTTAAGTTTGCTTTAAATAGAAATCACAGCATTCTAACAATACATTCCATTTTGATGCTCTACAAAGATTGTTGTGACTTTGTTGTTATTCCCTTGGTTGGTCAATTGCATTAAACACTCCATAATTAGAATCCTGCTATCAGTGATGTCATCTGTACATGAGATCAGAGTTTATATCAATGTAATTCCATGTTGTTATATTTTGATATAATAGATCTGGACAAGGTTTGTTGAGCATTAATCATTGTTTACATGCGCTGCTTGTAAATGAGGAAGTGAGCTGTTTTCAAAGGTCATCATGGGTCTAATGGTTTTTATTCCGTTCGGTGGCTAAATTTGTTTTTCATTTGTTAATGAATGGAAGGATTGCATTTTGCATTACACGTCACTTGTTTTACAATGCTGATGTAAAAATATCATCTCTAAATATCTCCATGATAATGAACGTTTGTTCAGTTAGAGAAGCATGTCAGGTTGGTTATTGCTGTGCAACAAATCCTTTGTTTGTTTTTTTTTCACCCTGATAAGATTGCTTTAACATGCATGTCATTATGATAAAGCTGCTCTGCTTTGTTTCAAGTGACTCAGAGGTAAATTACATGCCAAGATGCCTTTGGGCGATTACGGTGGGTTTTTAAATAAATGATTCTGCATACACAATGTAGTTAAGTGGTGGATTTTAAAGGAAGACGATTTTCTTTCAAATACACTTATTTTAATAAGTACACACTGCTGGGTTCAGCCCGTTGAGTCATTTTATTGAGTTATTTTTAATATTTTTTACCCAGGTGCTGGGTAGTTTTTCTATTTTAACGCTGAGCTATTTTTTTCTACCCAACCCTTGGGTTGAGCCTGTCTCTGACGAAACAACCCAGCTGCTGAATTGCAGCAAAGACTGTACAGTCAGAGCGCAGGCTTTTTGAGTCCTCTACAAGAGAGACCAGTTCTCAGCGCTGCCGATTTGTTGCACTTCTTCAGCAAAATAAAGGTTTGTATACATTTTATTTCACTTATAAAGTCTTTACTGTGTTGTAAATTGTATTATTTTATGCATCGCAACATAAGGTCAAGATGTCAGTCAGCAGCGGTTGTTTCACAGGATGGAAACGCCTTTTGCCTTGCATAAAATAAATGGATTTTATTTGTTATAGTATTGAGTTTAATTTAGATTGATATTAAAATATGTTCTCTAATCTCAGTACCGTTTGTTTATGGGCAGGTTTTGGAGTCATTCACGGCATCTTTCAGCTACGAGTGAAATGCTAGGCCGAGGTCTGAAGTTCTCAGTTACCCCGCCGAACAGCAGCCCTTCACCGGCTCAGATTTTGGCAACACACGAGAATTAGCGCTATTTTGGTAAAAAACAATTACAGAGAACGGTTGAAGACACCAAAATTAAAATGCTACTTTTAAATGTTACATTTTTTTATGTCTTAAATGCTTGTTAAATGATTTTGTAAATGTATGTAATATTGTAAATGCTGTATTCTCCCAAATAAATGCAATTTGTCTGTATTTTGTCCATGTGTTCTTGCTTAATAATAAATGTTCATCTTTTGATTATTGCTGTTGCCTCTAGTAAACACATTGGGTGTGTGTTTTTTACAAGTACCAGGCCAATTTAAGTCAGCAATATAATAATTTTTAAACAATAGTTGACTTGAATAAAATAACCCAGCATGTATGGTAAAAACATTTAACCCACCCAGCTGGGTCAAAATAACCCAGCATGTTTTCGGTCCAATATTTACCCAGCGCTGGGTTGTCAGATAACCCAAATTGGATTGTTTTTAACCCACCATTTTTTAGAGTGCATATTTTAATAATTAGTTACATAAGCTGATATAATTTTACATCTGTAGTAAATGTTCAATGATAATTAAACTTTCTGGATACACAATGCAACACTGGATAGAAAAAGACACCTGGATACACTCGCCTACACCAGTAGATGGCAATAAAGCACAGATATTTGCAGAAGCTCATTTTGGATTTTCCTGATATTCCTAATCCTAAATAATCAGTATTTAAAATAATCACTTTCCTCTAAGACCAATAACACTGTAGCATAATAATGTCAAAATATATATGACAAACATAATAATGTTTTTATCTTTTGTTGTGTAATGCTGAAATCATTTCTTTTGGCCATTTTTGTTGACAGAAAATCAGAAAATGATAGATATAAGAAAAATGAACAGGATCAGAAGATGATGGAAGTTGGACTTTATCTTGTGTCGTCCACATTTTTGTATTGTGTATTGTATACATGCTAGTATTTGACTGTTTTAGCATCGAGATTATAAATCAGATTTTACAGTGTAATATGTCTTTTGCTATGACTTACAGATTTGGTATTCATGAATGGTAATGAAAAATGAGAATTTGAGTATTTTGACATCACAGTGAATTAATATTGTATCTTATCTCTTGCCCTCCCAAAATAATGAGGCTTCAAAGCAACTTTCTGGCTCTTCATTTAACACAGCTCCTTTGAGTATTCCCACCGTGCTCTGAGTCTGGCTCTAACATCCATCATCAAACACCAAGTGTCAGCAAAATATAGATTATGCAATAAAATGTGGAATTTTAAAAAGCTCAGCATTTGATTTCTGCTTAAATGAAGCTCTAAAATAACTTGATTCTGCAAGTTTGTGGGCTCAACTTGTACAATCACCAGCTGCTGCTACTTAGCACTTAGAAAATTGTTCAAATATAATTGATTCGATGCTTGCCTTGCAAAGCCATTAATTGTGCACTGACTGGTATCGAGCGGCATTCGGCTAGTCATGTGATCTCAACTGGTCGGGCCCCTGTGGTGGCCTGCTCCATGCAAAATAACACAGATTTAAAGGGTTAGTTTACTCAAAAATGACAATTCTGTCATCATTTAACACAAAAGAAGATATTTTGAAGAATGTCGGAAACCAAACAGTTGACGGTAGCCACTGAAAGTGAAAGTCAGTCGTGACGTATTGTCAAGTATGGTCCCCCATACCCGAAATTGGTGCTCTGCATTTAACCCATCACAAGTGCACACACACAGCAGTGAGAAGTAAACAAACACACACACACACTGTGAACACACACCTGGAGCAGTGGGCAGCCATTTCGCCAGCACCCGAGGAGCAATTGGAGGTTCACAAAGGGCAAAGGAGCAAAAGGAAACCAACGACCTTTGGGCTACAAGCCCGACTCTCTAACCATTAGGCCACGACTGCCCCGATACTTTCTATACTAAATTCCATAGTATAGAAGAAAAAAAAAAGATTTCAACATTGTCCATCATTTTGACGGACAGGGTCATAAAAATTCTGTCATAATGTATAATTACCCATCATTATAATTTTCCTATTTCAATTAGAATAATACGTTTAATTGATTTTATTTTTGTTCACATTTTCATTTTTAATCATGAACCTACAGGACGACAGCACAGTGTTTAAAAACAATAAAATACGCTAGGGCTGGGTAAACAAAAACAAAAAAATCGATTTATAAATCACAGTCGATCTTTTGGTCTATGCTGTTTTCAGTTGATGAATGAACAGTGCATAGTGCGTCTTCCTTCCAATAAATAGCAATAGGTTCAGCTTTGTTTTACTGTTGTTGATATAAAACAAAGTCTCAGATTTCATTAGGAAATTCAAGCAGTAAATACCATTTTGGCACTCTTTAATGTGGCGTGATAGATGATTCAAAATACACTACAAAGAGCATAAGTACATATAGTGTGATCACATCATTTAGGATGCGAGAAGACCCACGTGCTTGGGAAGTAACAGCTCTGAAAAAGAGAAAAAACACTTAAAGCTCAAGAAAGAAGTGTGTTAATGTCTTTTCTTATCTTTTTTTAATCACATGGCTCATTAAAACTCCAGACATTTACGCATACTAACAGGAAGGTCACGCTCAGCTCCTACTGTTCTGTGGATTCTGTGAGAGCACACACAACCAGTACAGGCTTTCAGAAGCAGCCCCTTAAAATGAATGCTTTTGTTGTAATTTTCCTCCTTTTATATTCTTCACATTTTGTACCCATCTCATCTTGAATACCTTGACATCCTTTCAATTCAGAATTTCACATGCTATGAATAGATGCACGTGTGTCTTTCCAGTAATGCTTGTAAAAGCTGTCTACAGTTTACTTCAGAATGCATTCTTTTGTTTACTGCTCTTGTTGACATTTGACTTATACTGATAACAAGACCATTTAAATTTTAGAGTCAAAAAAAAAAAAGGTCCATTCAAGGTCACATAGCATACGCATCCTGCAAGACGATCTATACAAATATAGAAGAAAAAAAAAAATAGTATGTGTGTGTGCTTGTGTGGATTTTTGATGTGTGAGATTTTGTGTGTGATGACATTTTTCATGTTCAGTGAAAAAGCTGGATATGACTTGGACTTGCTAGCAGTTAACGGTTAGGCTAGTAGACAATTCACTGTGACCTTGAGTGTTCTGAGAATTTTTCCCATTAAAATTCTCAAATACTGAGAAGTTTATTATGTCACAAGGTATATCTCAGGTTATGGTGGAAAAAAAAACGTTTATATGAGAGAAAAGGCCAAATTAGTGACATTTCGGTTTGGCGATTAGTGTTATTCTGGTTTGATTTTTAGGAGGGGAACAGGAAATTTAAAAAAATATCTCTTCATTAAAACTAAAATGACAGATAAAAGGAAAAAACAACAACAAAAAGAGAATTCATAGTGCACAGAAGAGCTTACTGAAAATAAGAAAATAAAATAGAAAAGAAAAGAAAAGTGCAGACAAGTGTTGGGTACGTTACTCTAAAAAAGTTATTAATAGTTGCTAATTACATTTTCAACAGTGTAATTAGATTACTGTACAAATTACTCTCTCCAAAAAGTATTTAATTACTTATTACAAGGGTAGACAATAAGGATAGACATGGTTATTGTAATTTATTCAAATAAATAATAGATAAATAGAACTACATAAATTATTTTGGTCACATTTTAGATTAGGATCCAATTCTCACTATCAACTAACTAACATTCATGAAAACAGCATAGACCAAAAGATCGATTGTGATTTAAAAATCGATGTTGGTTCATTAAAATGAGAATCTATTAAAATTGAGAAATCGATTTTTTTGTTTGTTTGTTTGTTTACCCAGCCCTAGCGTATTCTGTTGTTTTTAAACACTGTGCTGTTGTCCAGTAGGTTCATGATTACAAATGAAAACGTGAACAAAAATAAAGGCAATTAAATGTGTTCTAAGTAAAATTTGAAAATTAAAATGACGGTAATAATAGATGATGACGGAATTTTTACGACCCCGTTAATGTTAAAGTCTAGCGCAACCTCTGTGCCCGACATATGGCGCAGTTGCGCTTCGGGTGTCCCGAGATCGAATCCCGCCTCGTGGACCTTTTCCGTTCCAGTTCCTCTCTCTCCCACTAGGTTCCTGTCGTAACTCCACTGTCCTGTCAATGAAAAATGCTAAAAGTTTTTAACCGCAGCTGGCACTGCATGCTTTAGAAACAGCCATACTCTTGCTTCCAATTCCTTACACACACTTGAACCTAAAATAATCATTCATAAAGTTCAAAAAGGTTGAGAGTGCAAGGGTTTAGGGTGCGATTTGGGACAGGGCCTGAGTGTGCGGTTACAAAGTAGATTAGAGCGCCATCTGCTGTTCGATACTAAGCTCAGAATCGATTGCAGAGACAATCATGATGTATTCAGAATCAATACATGATTTGCGATGCATCAATTTTTCATCACAGTCCTACGTTTAATAGCTTTGCAAGATAAATGAGATGGTTCTTTTAAGTGGGTCAGTTCCTTAGTCATTCTCAGTCATGGAACTGCAAATCATTCATTTTTGTCATGTCTGACTTCAGGAAAGTCTTAATAAAGACTCATTAGATCCAAATCTATGTGGTTTTTTGGTTGTTCATATAACAGTGTTAAAATACACACCATAAGTTGTCAGTGGTAGCCTATTTTAAATAAATAAGAATTAATTGTTTATGATGCCAGCATTTGACAAGAGAATTGCATTTGTGTTTTCAAAATATTTCATCATCAAATTCAAAAGCAACGTTACGAGCAATTATAACTGGCAACATTGAATTTCTCACCATCCAACCTATGATGACAGAGTAGTAGTGGCATCATAATGAATGAAGAATAATGTACAGTAGTTCTATAGTTTGTAAGCATATGTAGGTGGAGAAGAAGCGGTTACAAAGAAATTACCTTTACATTCTTTATAGATGCACACACACACACTGTTTCTCTGGAAAAAAGCGCCTCTGTTGTTCACAAGCAATTCCTGAAATTTGAAAAGAGGTTATGGAATGTCATTCCTTCTTCACTTCACAATAGAAAAAGAGACAATAGACTAAATTGTCCATCCAGATAAAAACACTTCCAGAAAAAAAAAACAAGATCTTAAGGTGGAAAAAAAAACACTGACTGAAATGAAAGAGATTGAATGGAGAGGTGATGAATAGATGAACACTCACTACACTCCTGGCACCATTCGCTCTTGTGATTCACATTTAAAAGCAGTTGCAGCTGCTGTGTCATAACACTGACAAAAGGCATAATTGTCATTTGCAACAAAGCTACGCAGATGCCAGCCCAAAGACTCATCTGTGTTTATGTATGTGTTGTAAACTATTTTTTGCACTTTAAAGAACATGGTGAAATTCACCTTAACCACAAGTGGCTAAAACACCCTGTTATTAAATAATACAAGTGTGAATTAAATTAGACCAGAATAAACTCAAAACACATGCTTTGATTGATGGGAAATTATTACTTCGTATGCATTAACATAGTATTGAACAGAATTAAGTGAACATGCATTGCTTACTATTTTTCTATATCTAATAGAGTCCAAAGAGACTTGTCACAAGCTCCCTTACACCTGCAAGAAGTTGTGGTTAATATGACATGACATTTGGAACAACACAAGTGTTTACACACTGACTAATTAAATACAAGGCACAGGTGTGGAAGGACAGGAAATAACCAAGGCAGGTTGTAATTGCATTATGGCACACTACTGCTTCCATTTCTGCAGCATGTATATGTGTATTGTATGCTAATTTTCAGTATGTATGCTAGAATAACCAGACGACCCTCTATATTTGCTAAATTAAATGCATTCCGGTAGCTCATTGCACTAGCAGCATTAAGGTCATGGGTTCGACACTCAGGAAATATATGAACTGATGAAATGCTTTAAATAAAAACATTGACCAAATGCATAAATGTATAATGTGTAGTACACAAGCCCAAACTGAATGAATTATATCCACTATACTGGCTGGCAGAAGAAAGTCTGTATCATAGGGCATCATTGGAGCTGGAGAAACCTGAATTTTGTATTTTGAACAGCATACTGCCATACAACTTTTACTTTTTCCACAGTATGTAATATGTGGTATGCAAATTTTATTTTTAGCATTTAAATTTTGAAATTTGATCAGACTTTAAATGTTTTATACCAAATTGTATTAACCTTGTATGAAATAATCATACATAAATAAAACACAAAAAAAAAACACCTCAGTTTTGGCCAAGTCTAAGGATACAGATGAAATTCTGATAGCTTGTAATGTAAATCAATATACAATGTAATCCAATGGAATAATGCACAAATAATAAATGTGCTTTAAAAGTCTGATTGTAAACGGTTGTAAACGATCCCAGTTGTTATCTAGCAAAACAACTGGTTATTTTCATGAAAATAATACAATTTATATACTTTTTAATGTTATAATGTTAATGTTATATTGTCTTACTCTGCCTGAACTGGTTTTTTCCGGTTCATGACAGTTAGGGTATGTCGAAAAATTCCCATCTCATGTTCTCCCTCAAATTCAAAATCACCCTATATCGCTATTTCACCTTTTTTGTTAAGGGTGTTTGATCTTTGCATGCTCACTTTGCAAAGACTGGGTCGGTACTTCTGCAGCGATGTAGGATGATTTTAAAATGATTTTTGAAGTTGAGGGAGAAAATACGATTTGAGTTTTTCGACATACCCTAACTGTCTTGAGCCACAATCTACAGGCTATTTTCTGTCCTGTTTTTAAACCCCCTCATCAGAAAGCTCTGTTTGAACAAGCGTGACGGATTGTAAACTCGAAAGTAAACGCCCACTGCTGTGATTGGCTAACAGTCGTGTATATTTAATATCTCACTGAGTGCAACCGCTTTACGTAATCAAAACGATGGCATAGTACAGTGATCTCTTGTATGTCAAAATATTTTGGTTTCTCAGTTCATGACTTTATTAATGTCTTTCTTTGCATTCATTCTTTTTACATGCTTTTTTAATGGTAAAAAGTAAAGTTCTGTGTAGTATGGTAGTATTTCATTTGGAATATTAGCCCTGGAGTCATGGCTTTAGTTGATTTTATGACTTTCTTGCAGTCAGAGAGGCAGTGGGAGGGATGAAATTAAGCACTATCATGAACAAGATTCAAAACCTCTCTCTGGTGTAACTGGCATCCCATGCCATATTGGTACTCACTGACTACTCTAGGCAATGTCTCCAGCTGTTTTCAGGCACTGTTGACATTGCTGGTTAAGCTGGATTGCCTCAAGAGGAGACTGTATTACGGACAGGATCTGCTGAAGAACTTCATGCCCTTCAGCTGTGACTCTCTAATGTGACAATGTTGTACAAATTCTGATGAAACTCTGAGCTGGCCACATGGGATATCAGCTAGATTCTGCTGAGGACACTGATTTGAAAATTAACCAGTAACTCACCAGGTACCACTCAGCAGAAGCACATTCTGCAAACATTTCATGCACAATGCTGAATTGTTTCTAGAATAATAATAATAAAAAAAAAACTGGCAGTTGCTGGAGGGGGCTGATGGATAACAAGGGCGCTTGACACAACGGACACATCTCTTTTCTCTGAAATGCCCTAAACTGAGGGGAAAAAAACATTCAAGTTGCTTTTCTCCTACTTGGCTTTCTATGTGCATTGTTGAGCCCCCAAACAACATCATTACTATTGCGCTCTGCTGCAAACATTATTAATGAAGTGTCAGTCAAGTAAAGTGTCAGTTCGCTACAAGCATAAAAGCTGTGTGTTCCCAAAGTCCCTTGTGGAAAAACCTGCCTTCTGCCTCCTCAGCATGTTAACAGTAACATCCCCCCCTTAACATATAGGTGGGATCAACAGTTGTCTAGTCATGCAGAGATAATTGCTGCATCTGCTCTCAGTCTTCAAGCATATTAACAGTGTCAGGTGTTCAAAAAACAACATGTTTGACACTTTTTTCTTGAAATTCACAATGTATGATAAATGCCTGCAAAACATCACTAATTATTGGGAAAAAAATTCTGCAGAAAAACTAGCCATCATAATGCTATAGTGTTGTTGGTGGTTTTCAGGGTAATGCTATTCCATCGCTAAAGTGTTCTGTGGGGTTTGAGTGAGTTGTTATGTGGTTACAAGGGTATTTTGGGTGGATTTCAAGAATTTAAAAGTGGTTCTGAGTAGTTTTTGATGAATTGTCCTATGGTGTTCTGAGTGGTTGCAAGGTCACTGCTATGCCATTGCAAAAATAATCTAAGGGGTTTTTAACATGTTGCTATCTGGTTGTTATGGTGTTCTGAAAAGGTTTTGAAGTTTTGAGGTTGCTGTGCGGGTACGAAATACACAAATCAAGTACTTGAGTAAAGGTACAAATACCTTCATAAAATATTACTCCAGTAAAAGTATTACGTACTCCTTTTTTGTTTTACTCAAGTAAAAATACATAAGTATTTGATTTTTTAAAGGAGAAGTCCACTTCCAGAACAACAATTTACAGATAATGTACTCATCCCCTTGTCATCCACGATGTTCATGTCTTTCTTTCTTCGGTCGTAAAGATATTATGTTTTTTGAGGAAAACATTTTAGGATTTTTCTCCATATAATGGACTGATATGGTGCCCCGAGTTTGAACTTCCAAAATACAGTTTAAATGCGGCTTCAAACGATCCCAAATGCGGTTGTAAACGATCCCAGCTGAGGTAGAAGGGTCTTTTCTAGTGAAACGATCGGTTATTTTCATAAAAATAATACAATTTATATACTTTTTAATGTCAAACACTCGTCTTGTCTTGCTTATCCCAACCTTTATTTTTTTCCAGTTCATGACAGTTAGGGTATGTCCCATTTAATGTTCTCCCTCAACTTCAAAATCGCCTATATTGCTGTTTTACCTTTTTTTGTTAAGGGTGTTTGATCTTCTTTGCATGTTCACTTTGCAAAGACTGGGTTGGAACGTCTGCAGCGATGTAGGATTCAATTCAATTCAAATTTATTTGTATAGCGCTTTTCACAATACATATCATTGCAAAGCAACAAATTTAAGTTTTTACAATATATTTAGTAGTAGCTTACTAGTGGTGACTATGTCAAGTTGATGTATATATGGTAAGGCAAAGAAAGATTTGTTCAACCAGAGCTAAAAGATTAATAATGTGCATTTGATCAGCTATAACTGCAGTAAAGTTAATGAGATGCATTATTTGAATGCTTGGCTAAAAAGATGTGTCTTTAATCTAGATTTAAACAGAGTGCGTCCGAACCCCAAACATTATCAGGAAGGTTATTCCAGAGTTTGGGAGCCAAATGCGAATAAGCTCTACCTCCTTCAGTGGACTTTGCTATCCTAGGAACTACCAAAAGTCCAGAGTTTTGCAACCTTAGGGAGCGTGATGGATTGTAGCGTGGTATAAGACTAGTTAGGTACGCAGAAGCTAAACCGTTAAGGGCCTTATAGGTAAGAAGTAATATTTTGTAGCTGATGCGGAACCTAATAGGTAGCCAGTGCAGAGACTTTAAAAATGGTCATGGTATGATCATATTTTCTTAACCTGGTAAGAACTCTAGCAGCAGCATTTTGGACTATCTGTAGCATGTTTATTGAAGATGCAGGACAACCACTTAGTAGTGCATTACAATAGTCCAGTCTAGAGGTCATGAATGCATGAACTAGCTTTTCTGCATCAGAAACAGGTAACGTTTCGTAGCTTGGCAATGTTTCTAAGATGGAAGAATGCTGTTTTTGTAACATGAGAAATATGTTGCAGTCTAATATAACACCCAGACTTTTGACTGTAGTTGAAGTAACAGTACATCTGTCTAGTTGCAGATTGTAAGACAAGAGATTCTGTGTATTGTTTTTTGGTCCAATAAGTAATATGTCTGTCTTATCTGAATTTAATAAGAGAAAATTATTGGTCATCCAATCTTTTACATTTTTAACACACTCTGTTAACTTCGATTTAACTAATTTAGAAGTGTCATCTGGTCTTGTTGAGATATATAGTTGAGTTTCATCAGCATAACAATGAAAACTAATCCCATATTTTCTAATAATATTACCAAGGGGCAGCATGTATACTGAAAACAGCAGAGGGCCCAAGACAGATCCTTGTGGCACTCCATACTTTACTGGTGATAACTGAGATGACTCCCAATTTAAATAAACAAACTGGTAGCGATCAGACAGCTAGGATCTAAACCATCTTAAAGCCTGCCCTTGGATACCCGCATAGTTTTGTAGTCGATTTATTAGTTTGTCATGATCTATAGTGTCGAACGCAGCACTAAGATCAAGTAAAACCAGCAATGAGATGCAGCCTTGGTCTGACGCAAGAAGCAAGTTATTAGTGATTTTAACAAGTGCAGTTTCTGTGCTATGATGGGGTCTGAAACCTGGTTGAAATTCTTCACAGATATCATTTTTTTGCAAGAAGGAGCACAGCTGAGCAGATTTGATACAACTTTCTCTAAAATTTTAGACATAAATGGAAGATTAGAAATGGGTCTGTAATTTGCCAGTTCACGGTCTAGTTGTGGTTTCTTTATGAGAGGCTTAATAACCGCCACAGTGATGAGTTTATTTAGCTCTTCCTGTCCTACAGCGGTAAAGCACTGCAGTTTTTCTTTGGGTGTGACGAAAGATGTTAACATATTAGATGCAGTAGAATCTACATTGGTTATTGTATTTCTGATGTTATCTATTTTATCAGTGAAGGAATTTGATCATTTGAATCAGTGAGTCGTTTCGAGAACAGCTGAATTCCATTAAGTCCAATTTGCGAAAGAATCATTTAGTGCGATTTGCGAACATACTATTGGGATTTAACAGTTACATTGAAAAGAATCAGTTCGTTAAATAACGAAAAACTATATGTTCTTAAAAAAGTAGTAAAAAGTATAATATGCTTTAGAATGTAACGTTAGTGAAGTATAAGTTTCTCAAAATAACAATACTTAGATACTCAGTACTTGAAAAATGTACTTAGTGACGAAGTCAAAATACTTAATAACTGTCCAGCACTGGTTTTAAGTGAGTTTCCATGTGGTTGCTGGTGCTCTGGTGGATTTCTAGAGGTTATTAGGCTTACTGTCGATGAAAACCGAAATATAACAATAAAAGAGCTCATGTTCAAAGCTGCATTAAACGTGAGTGTTATGTATGTTACAGAGAGTGAAGTGATGCTTCAGGTGATCAGGTGGTTTTGTGACTGGTGTTGTAGGTCAACGTTCTAAGAACGCAGCTTCCTGTAATGGGATATTCCTGACAGGGATATTCCAAGATAGATTTGAATTTTTAAATAGACAAGAAACAATGGCTGAATCAAGCAGTTCATTTCACAAATACAATCAGGAAAATAAATAAATAAATAAACTGTACTTGTGTAGAAAGGATATTAGTCAGTTCTATTTATTAGTTACAAAAAGGCTAATTACAGCTCATTCAAATATGAATAGGTTTTTTTTATCTTAGATGCACAGCCAAGTACTGGTTATTTTGGGCCAATTTACTGCAATGAGCAAGAGGCTTTTGTTCATGGAGTCCAAGAGTAGATTTATTTATCTTTTGGGTCCATGTGAAGTACAACCATTGTCATTTCATAAGTAAAACATAATTTTCAGAGAAGCAAAAATGCTTCATGGTGCTTTTATGTGATTGCAGGTTATTATTTTTTTAGTGTGTTATTTGCCATGCTTTCTGGGAAAACAAACAAATAATAATTATTATGAAATTATACATTAATGAACATCTCTGTGTACATGGTACATAGCCCTTTGATTACAGTGAAAGGCTTCCTGTAGAGATGGTTATGCCTGCCAAAGGCTGCATCTAAATTCATTCACTAGTAATTGTCAAGCACATTCTTGTTTACTTTGCAGGTATGCGATTTGTCTGGACTGAACTGCTAAATGTAAAATGAATCAAATAAAGATGAGGGCCCAGTTCCAAAGTAACTATTTCCATCTGAAAGCCTTTCAAACATAATTAAACGTGTGTACTCTTGAGTAGCAAAAGTACATTCACTGTTGTATAACAGGCAGTGATTTTTAAATCACAGTGGTGCTGTGTCTGACACACTCTGCACAAATATGAAAACTCAGAGTATTTGTGATGTGAGGTATATTTTTTCCATATTAGAAAAGTATTTATTTTTGCTTTAAAAAAAGAGAGATTCCACTACTGACAGACTGAAACTGCTGTTTTATGTTGTTCTTGTCAACGTGTCCTGCCTTATATTTAAATAATAAGTGCAACCACCTACAGAAATTCCAAAGATGACCTCCATGTATTGAAATTTTGATGGGCACCATATATCAAGCTGAATCTAGTTTTAAAAAAAAAGTCTCCCAGGATAGACACTCTTTTTATTATTTCACCTGCACATACGACTGTCAGCAAAAACGTATGAATGTTATTTCATCTTTGTCAAAAATAGAATAAATGGAAATATTCCAAATAGATTATTGTCATTGACAACACAATGTGAAACGTGCATTTACTCTGTAAAGCGTTGCATCAGTTGGTGATGCAATGTTATTATCAAAACGCAGCAACTTATTGCAGAACAAGTCGCTTACAAATTGATTTCCTCTAGTTTATATCACAAGAGTGACTTTAAAGCATAAAACGTTTTGCTCTGCTTGACTTCTATACTTACATGTTAATTACTGTGAAGCACACAATTGAGTAATAGCATTCTGCAGTGAGTATTCAGAAAGTATTCTTCACCTCACTTATGGTAGCGGGTTCACATAGTCAGTGGGCTGGATAAAATCCTTAGAGAATAGAGGAGACACGTCTGATTGCTCAAAGTTAAACCCAGGAGAATCAAACCTGACAGACTGTCTCCATGCTGGAAGAGGTTTCTTAAAATCCTGAAGAAATTTCCTGAGCAGTTCTTGATATGATGTTATTTCTGGCAATAAAAATATTAGGCCCAGACTAACAATACACTATTACGTATATTGAACGAAGCAGGGTCGTACTTATGCAAAGATTTCAAGTTAGATATATGATATTTCCCTCTCAAGTTTTTGACTAAAATTTAAACCATCTATATAAATGTAAAATATTATTTTCTAAATGTGCTCAGTTACTGCAATACTGCAAAACAATTCTTTAAAGGGTTACTCCACCCCAAAATTAAAATGTTGTCATCAGTGTTGGGGGTAACGCATTACAAGTTACGTAATGAGATTACTTTTTTCAAGTAACTAGTAAAGTAACGCATTACTTTTTCAAATAAGTAACGGCAGTTACTTTTTTTCTGATTTATTGATTAAAAGCTCTCCTGTCCACATGTTGAGAGAAATCAGAAGATGAACTTTAGTGTTATTTAGTTATAGAATAAGTGTGAACATGCATTAATTCATCTCACTCACTCACAAAAAAGAGTTAAATGCAACTCAGAATATGATGCAAACCTTCAATAATTAAATACGTTAAATAATACGTACATTTTTTATGTATTTAATCCTGTTTTTTTTAACAAATGTCTTTGCCACTGACCTTCGATGGTCCAATTCAACAATATTATTAAGCAAAAATTACTCAAGATAAACTAACATTTGTTCTTCTTTTTTTATTGCTGAAGAGTGTTGAACTAACTTCTTCTGTGCTCTACTGTACAGACGTAAATGTACTTTTCCTCCAGCCTAAGGCTTTTGGTGTGAAAGGGCTTTTACATCTGCCAAAAATAGAACTTTTTATATTAAAACAAACAAGCAAGCCTTGCCCAGATTTAGAAAGTAACGCAAAAGTAATGCAACGTATTACTTTCCATAAAAAGTAACTAAATAACGTAATTAGTTACTTTTTTAGGGAGTAACGTAAAATTGTAATGCATTACTTTTAAAAGTAACTTTCCCCAACACTGGCTGTCATTAAATACTTACCCCAATATCGTTCCAAACTCGTAAAATTTTTGTTCGTTCGTTGTTTACGTAATTTTTGCTTGATTTGAATGAAAACAGCGTATCTGTGTGACACTGTTCACAGAACATTGTAAGTTGTTTACGTTCATTGGATACGCTCCAAAATGGCACTAGGGTGACGTGGCAGAGATGAATTGTTGAATAAAGTCGTTATTTTTGTTTTCTTTGCCTAAAAAAATATTCTCGTAACTTCGTAAAATTACGGTTAAACCCTTGATTGGTTATTTTACCTTGCTACATTTCTGGACGTTGATTGTGTTAATTACATTGCTGACTATGGGAGGGTCAGAGCGCTGTCAGAATGCATCAAAAATATCTTAATTTGTGTTCCGAAGATAAACGAAGCATTTACAGCTTTGGAATGACAGGGGGTAAGTGATTAATGACAAAATCTTTATTTTGGCCACCCCAGTAACCCTTTAAAGGAATAATCCACCCCCAAATTAATACTTCCTAAAACATTTGCTCACCTTCAGACTATCCATCAGAACAGATTTGGAGAAACAGCATTACATCATTTGCTTACCAGTGGATCCTCAGTGAATGGGTGCCGTCAGAATGAGAGTCCAAACAGCTGATAAAACATAATAATAATCCACACGACTCCAGTCAATCAATGTTTAGAGAAGTGAAAAGCTAATGTTTGTAAGAAAAAAACAATCAAGATGTTTAAACTTTAAACATTGCTTCTGGCTAAAATACATGCCGTCTATCCATAATATTGCTTATCTTGTCTGAATCAAGAGGGAAATATACACAGATCAAGCACTGTTTGCAAGCAAAAACAATCCAAAATAGTTCTAAACAAATATGCTAGTGGATTTGATATGAGAGGACAGAAGGGAATGTTTTTTTTCACAGGAGGAAGCATTATTATGGATTATGGATATGTATTTTGGCTAGAAGCAGCGGTTTAAAGTTAAATGCCTCTTGAGTAGTTAAAGTACATTCATTGTTGTATAACAAGCAGTGACTGTTAAAGCACTGTCTGACACACTCTGAATAAATGAGAAAAGTCAGTGTGAGATATATTTTTCCCATATTAAAAAAGTGTTCATTGAAAAAAAAGAGAGAGAGAGATTCTACAACTGACAGACTGAAACTATAGTTTCACGCCGTACTTGTCACTTACTGCTGTTTTGGTCCATGCAGCTCAGGCAGCTTCCCTTTGGGCTTGCAATCAACTTTTAATGCAAGAAAACGTGTCCTGACTTATATTTACAGTATAAGTTCAACCACCTACAGAAATTCCAAAGATCACCTCCTTGTATTAAAAATTTGATGAGCACCATATATCAAGCTGAATTTGGTGTCAAACATCTCCCAGGATCAGTCACACTTTTTATTATTTAGCCTGCCCATACAACCACCAGGAAAAAAAGTATGAATGTCATTTAATATTTGTCAAAAATCTGAAATAGTGTATTATGTTGATGGATTAATGATGGATTTGTTACTTCACAAGACGTTAATTAATGAAATGGAGTTTACTTGTGGATTATTGTGACCTTTTTATCAGCTGTTTGGACTCTCATTCTGATGGCACCCATTCACTGCAGAGTATTCATTGGTGAGCAAATGATGTAATCCTTTGACTAATAATTTTGGGTGAGTTATTCCTTTAAGCAAATATACACATAAGTTCTGTAAATACTTTCTTGACTAATTTATATTGAAAAACTTCATCAGTGCAGTACTTAAAATATTCTGTAAGCACTTATGTTACTTCATCCAATGTAAATTTGGTTTGTTCGTTACTTGTGAGAGTGAATATAATACTCATTTCTTTGTGAGTAATCACTTATCTTCTTCCTCATGTCACTTAGAAGAAAAACAGCAAAAAGAATGGAAGTAAATGTAATATTGTATTGCTTATGCGTGTGAAACATCCCTGCTGAATCTTGTATTGGAAAATTTGTAGCATTGCTGCAGTTTTTCTATAGTTTTTGTCTATTTTTGTTAGCAAATTATTTTGCATTTCCTGTATGTGTATAAGGCAGTTCGACCAGTTTATGGAGATAAACTACCATGCTGCGGATGATAGCCAAGGGGTTGCTTCCATATTGCGTTTTATAAATGGTTCCCAGAGCATGCTGATATTCTGGTCCCCAAATATGGCTTGGGTCCCTCTATCTATGTGAGTCTATGGGATTTTTTAAATTAGAAGTCTGATCACACAGATCTGCTCAACAAGCTGCAGGATTTGAGGTATCACTCATGCCTGAAGCACAAATAGTGTGGGATTTAATGTCAAAGTTTAATACCTGGGGTTACAAGTATGGGCTGTAATAAAAACGTTTAATTTAAGAAGTGGCACTAATAAATAACCAAGCTATTTGTGCTTCACATGGATGCAAGTACATTTGTGCACTGATGAGAATTTTGCAATGCTTTAGGAAGACCAAAAAAAAAACTACATTATTTTAGAATAAAAGAAAAAATTAGGAAAAAATAAGCTGAAAGATATTTTGCTTTTGTCAAAAACAGATAAAATAAAGCAAACAGCTTAATTAGCTTTAAGTAAAAACAATGGAAAGTTGGAAGAAAATCTCATTATGAAATTCACATTGACTACATTTATTGGCACCCAAATTATTGCAACGTACTTTTCCCGAGATAACAGCTCTGAGTTTTCTGCTATAATGTCTGATGAGTTTGGAGAAAACCTGACAAGAAATCAGAGACCATTTCTTCATACAGAATCTCTCCAGATCCTTCAGATTCTCAGCTTGTCTCTTCAGTTCACCCCACTCATTTTCTAATCAACCAATCAGAACTACGGGATTAATCAGAATTAATTACTGTTCAGGAAATGTCAGTTTTAGGCTTATGATCAGGGTTACGTGCTTCTACACCCTTGTTAATCAGCTATCATTTCCCTCTGATTTTAGGAATAAATTATGGGTAGGATTAGGTTCAGGGGATTGGGTCTATCCAGCCGTTAGCGATCTGGCCGATAGCCCCCCTAAAAATGGCCTAGCGACACCCATCATTCCATCTCTTTAGTTTTGTCTTCTACTGTGCAACAATGGCCTGGGACAGTGTTGCCACCCTGTGGAACAACTGATTACTGCAAAATAAATTCAATATGCATGTGCGCCACACTCTTACAAATAAAGGTTCCAAAAGGGTTTTTTTGCAGTGATGCCATCAAAGAACCATTTTCGGGTTCCTCAAAGAACCTTTCAGTGAACAGTTCCTAAAAGAACCATTTTGAAGAACATTTTAAAAATCTAAAGAACCTTTTTCGACTATAAAAAACCTTTTCTGCATTTGAAAGGTTCCATGGATGTTCGAGATTCTTCATAGAACCACTGATGTCAATAAAGAACCTTTATTTTTAAGAGTGTAGGGTTCAGGGCAGGGAACTAGGGCGCCCATGACAGAAGCTTTATTTTGTGTGTTAATTTTGATGTTTGTTTTGGATCATTGTCATGATGGAAAATCCAACCATGGCCCATTATAAGATTTGTAACTGAGGCCATCAGGATTAAATTTTTTATCTGATAGTATTTGAAAGAATCCATGATGCCATGTATCTGAACAAGATGTCCAGGACCTTCGGCAGAAAAATAGGCCCACAACATTAAAGATCCAAAAGTATATTTAACCGTGGACAGGGGGTACTTTTGATCCCTGTTTGCACCAAACCCATCATGTTGGGTTTGCTGCCAAAAAGCTCGTTTTTAAGTTTCATCTGACCATAGAAGCCAGCCCCGTTTGAAGTTCCATGTTTTAGGCTTTCTGACCCCAAGACTCAACTAATCTCTGCGATTCAGCCACTTTCTATTTTGTGAAGCTCAACAATCTTGTTCCGCACATCAGAACTATTTTCTTTGGTTTTACTCCTTGTGATGGATGATTAAGAGAATTTGGCCTTTGCGTTCCTATTTATATTTGTGTGGAACAGGAAGTCACAGCTGGACAATTTCATTCTCCTAGTCACTCTGGCGTGCTTAAAAAAAGATATTTTACTTTATGTAAATATATATATATAATTTTAATTATATGAATTTCTAGGGGTGCCAATAATTATGGCCAGCATGCATTGGAGAAAAAACAAATCATAATGAAATTTTCCTCCCACTTTCAATTGCTTTACTTTAATGAAAGGTTGGAATTTTGTGATTTTTTTTAATGAAAGATCAAAAAGATAAACAATGCAGATTTATTTTCACAGCCGCCTGTGCTCATATTTCCCCCGGGTGCCGATATTAGTGAAGGGCACTGTAATGTACCTACTTTATTAAAGGGAATTAAAAAATTTGAATTTGAAAAGAAACAAACTCATCTGGATGGCCTGAGGATAAGTAATTTTTTAGCTATTTTTTTAGTTTGCATAAACTATTCTTTTTAAACAGATGTGGACAAGCATGAAAAGTTTGTTTTTTTCAATGCAGGTGTCAGAACTCATTTCAGTGTACTTATGTAATCTGCTTAAGAGTACAACATTTCCAAAAAAATAACAGCCTATGGCTTACTTCAGATTACAATACACTTGGTGTACCAATATATATCCAGGTCCAATTAAAAATGACATAGCCACATAACTAGGCTCAAGAGGGCTTGTTATATCATATCATCAGTCCACTGACAGCAATGGCACATATGCATACATTTTAGATAGACTGTTGCATTTCTGAGCACAAACTTATTAAATTTTGAAACACTGACTCTCTGACTATATAAGATGTTTGCCACAAACATGTCAAGTCTCCATACATTTTGTCATACCTTTATTAGTTTTTTTCTGTGTGATGCTGTGGTGAATCATTTCCTTTCATAAGAGCATGCCTCTACTGACAAGGCAATTACTTGGTGTGTTCACACATCACTGTTTTTCTATAAACTATGATACAATTATTCTAGACTGAGGCCTCTATCACTGTTCAGCTTATCGCTCTTTTTAGCCTCATATATTTGGCTTTACATAATTATTTTAAATTGATTTACGCTTCACGCTTCCTCAAAATCTGACCGCACTCTACTTAATAACCTTAGAGGTCAAAGAAAAAATACTCACAATATCTTCCATGTGATGTTTGCTTGCGCAAAAGGCTTGACATTTCAAAACTTATCCTACTCTTTAAGTTAACCTAACTGTACATTTGAGAGTTGAGTATAATAGTAATGGACTGTGGATAAATTGATATCCGCTGATGTCAGAAAGTACACACTGACTTATTGAGCAAAATATATGACATGCATATCAACTTGAAATATTATTTCAATTAAACTTAAAGGTTAAAAGGGGGTGAAACTTAAGTGTTTCCAACCATATTTCAAAGCCTGTATATCAGTTAATAAATTCATGAATCAATGAATCTATTTTAACTGTCTGAAAATCATGAAAAATAGGATGTCTTGGAAAAACATTTTTCCATTTTTGAAAGACATTGGTAGTCCACACATGAATTGCAAGAAACAAGATTACACACTATATTACCAAATGGCATAGAATAGTGCGTAAGTACAAAAAAATGGGACACACAGATGTCACAATCTTGATTCAGCTTTGTTTTGATGCCAAATCATTACAGTACATGTCCATTTTTTAAGGAAAAAATGTAGGATTCCTCTTAACTAATGCTGTGAAGGGACCCTGTCAGGTCCCATATAATATTAAAGGTTAAAGTAAATAAATATGTGTCTAAAATATTCAATTAAATTGCTTTTTATACAACAATAAATATTCAAAACTGTATATAAAGATTTAAATTTAAGGTATATATATATACCCAGTGCTGGCTGAAAAATGGACAAACCCAGCGAATGGGTTGTTTTGACCCAGAGGTTGGGTTAAATGTTCAACCTAACCTTCTGGGTAGTTTTATTTAACAGACCTATTACTCAAAAATTATAATATAGCTGGTTTAAAATGAAACCAAAATATAAAAAAAATGTATAAATTAAAAATCTAGAGGCATCAGCAATAATCAAAAGGTGAACATTTATTAATAAGCAATTAAAAAATGTTCATTATTTAATTATTATTTGAAGAGCTCAGATGCAAAACCAGCTAAAAGCCATCTCGGTCAAAAATGAGATAATGATACTGAGTGAATGCTCTCGACACATATTATACGTCCATCAAATACTTTTTCTTCAAACTCGCTAAAATACCAGCCTCAGCCCAATCAGAAGTACCAGTACTTACATAGAAACCTATACATCTGATAAAAATATATTTTTTAAAGAAAGACGTCAGATGGATTTAGCTGGTTTTGCATCTGAACTCTTCATTTATTAAACTTATTAATAAATGTTCATTTATAGAACATATTAATGAATGTTAATTTTCAACCTATTTTAAGTTCATTATAGGTTAAATTCATTTTTCTTTTTTTTTTTTTTTCTATAGTTCACTAAAGAGCAATGAACAATTAATTGCATGTCTGTGATAAATGCACTGATCTACAGTATAACAGTGTTTATATCAAGACAACAATACAATAATCATTCAGTTTCAGCTCTGAGTTTATTGCATTTCACTAAATGTCATTTAATGATCTTTGGTAATTTATTTCCCTCATAACTTTGTTTGAATATGTATTTGATTACTATCTACTCATAAATATGGTTTATAGCAGGTGTTACCAACAGTGATCAACAACCGTTACTAATGAAGCGCGGGGTCGGGTGGGGCTGCTATAAACCATTAAAGCTTAACTTATTAGGTTAGAGAGAATAACCACCCCGCACTCCTGTTGTCAATCACCGTGTCACACGCCCCACCACACACAACGCACTACACCACACCGGTCATTTACGACTTTACCCGGCCCCCCTGCACGGCTGCACACCCACAGACCACCACAGCCCGGCAAGGGGGGCAACTACCCACTTCACGTGCTTTTACGTGAAGCTAGATGTAAACTCGTGCCGGTCAGCAGGTGAAGTCCACGGAGTTACAACAGAAGAACGTGTCAGTAATTCCGCGAGGAGAACAACTCCGAACTTACCAAGAGTCATTTTGAACGCATCTTTCCAGATCGCTGTTCTGAACTCTGATACTGATCTCTTTATGACGTCATATTGGAAGTCGTCTTGGAAGGCTTTTTTTTTTTTTTTTTTGGCATATATTTAGCTATGGGAATATATATGGTGGGCTCTCGGTAGTTTATTTTTATTAAAAGTAATAAATTATCTTTTTTGTAAAAGTCAAATTAAAAGTCAGTTTTACGATAAACATTTTAAGCACATCGTTTATCATATTTGTTTTGTTACTTTTTGAATACCATACAGCAATTTCTGTGTCTGTTATCTGAATGTGATTTACATACATTTTTCGCAAATAAGATGTGGTGTCACCACAGTTATTTGAATTTTTCCCCTTAAAATTATTAAGTGATTGGTGCGCTACAAATGATGATACTTGAAAAAATGAAATCATTTTTGTCACGTAATGTGATTTACCTTGATTTTTCAACTTATTGGGGAGAGTGGGGTAAGATGAGCCTTTTTTTTTTTTTTTTTTACTTATGTGGTCTTCAAGAAAAGGAAAAATGAGGCAGAAGTAGAATGAAAGTAAATTCAGAATGTTTCCTATCATTTTAAATTTCTGAATGCATCTAGGACAAATTTAATTGAATTTTACAAAGTCATATTTCTTTTCTTAAAGCAAACTGAAACAAAATAAAACCAATCAAATGAAGTTTTTTTTTTTAATCTTTTTTGTTTGTTGGTTTTGCTGTTTAGTTTTTTTGCATGTTGAAAGTTTTAACCTTCCCAAAAACAGACTAAACAGTGAGTTTGTTGACTAAAATTATATAAAAACTGAATTAGAATGAAGCAATGAATGTCACTGAAACTAATAACATTTTAGTCAAAATATTCTTGCCATGGAAGCTTTTCTGCAGCGTCGAACAGGCCATTACAGACTATACATGGAAAGATATATCTGATTATAATGTGGTGAAAAGCATCTAAATCAGTTGCGCAATATCACATTAAAATACCAGTTTATACTTCAGAGATTTACCTTAACATCAGTGCCATATGGTACGGTAAGTTAAAGTGCTGGCTCATCTTACCCCACAGCATTTGGGTCACTTTGCTCCATAGCTGGAATTTTGGAAAACACTAGCTAGCTTACCAATTCAGGCTAATATTGAGCTAAATGATTTGCAGCGTTTATGTCGCTAAATCACCGATATGCAATGATTTTTTGAGTAAATGGGTGCATTCCACTCTTCCAGTGTGTTTCTCCTTTTCACAGTCTGGGAAAAATGATGTGTGATTCCAAAATACATGGTCACATGACAGTAAAAGTATACAGTTGCCAAGATACAGGGGGTGGGTCAACTTACCCGCTGGCTCGACTTACCCCACTCTCTCCTATGCGGCTACAACAAATTCACGCCACATTAAAGAGCGCCAAAATGACATTCGCTGTTTAAATTTCACCCTTTGGACAAACATAAGCTGAAAGCTTGTTCTATACTAAAAGTACCAAGTGACAAAGCCTATGGTGATTATTGGATGACAGTTTTTGCAGTTTTGTTTGTGCATCAAAACATCAAGACTGAAAGATCACATTTTTTCAAAATGAAGATAAATACAATAAAAAATCCTACAATATAAGTTTATACCTCATACTGTATAGTCATCCTCTTTACCGTGGCTCAAGTCCAGCCACCTCGTCTCATCGCGCCAACAGCTGATTGGTCCGTTGCTACTGAACCTGAGGTGTCTGAAACCCAGCTTTGTTGTTTCCGATCTCAAACTGCCATGATGTGATGTCTGTGAAGTGGCAAATAACTTATTCAAGAACTAAACCAACACTGTCAGATTTTTATGCATTTGAAATAAATTTTATTAAATTATTTACATTTTCCTCTGGAATGGAATACTACAATAAGGATGATGGAGACCTCAGTAAATTAATTTTCCCCCCAACATTCAATAGTCCTTGATAAAATCAGTTATCCTGAGCGTTGCTTACACAAACGTGTGGAAGTCATGCTTTTCACTAAAAGCTTGATGACATCATGGTTCTTAGCAAATGAAACTGGATTTCAAAAATAAATTGTTGCCATTGCAAGTGAAAAAAAAACTCCAGCATTCACACTGTCCAGCTGGCAGTAGAAGCAACCGGAAATTTTATCCATCAGTATTTCCATTGCTGTGAACAGTTTTTGTTTTAGTGATGAGTGGAGATATCTTGCCATGAACATATCAATCTGTCTGCATATGGCATAGTGTCAGAAACAAAACTATGTGTCACAGCTTAAACAGGAAGTGTCCGTTGCAGAGATCCTGTTGACACCCAAAAACAGTGTGCGCTGCGGGTGATGAACTGTCATTTTTGCTCTTTAACAAATGCCCTATGTGCTATTACACCCAATTTAGCTGACTATCACCAAGCCATTATCTACAGAGTTTCCTCATCATCCTCCAGGCCGCTGCTAGGCCTTGTGGGCAGGGACTCCTTCAGCAGGATGTCATCGACCTGCTTTGCACTGTCCTCTGGCTCCTCAGGTATGGATGGTGGCAAGCTGTCAGCGTCCGAATTGAGCACATAGCCTGGCAAGGTAGCATGGGCACTGATAGTTGGCCCCCCGCTGCTGCGGTAAACTCGGCTGGAGAACAGCGTGGTTGAACGGGTGCCCGGGCCGCCGGTAGCCAGCTGGGACTGACTGCTGGTGCTGTTGTTAAGGCCCGTCAACACAGAGCCATAGCGGTAGCTCCCGCACACCACCGGCCCCTTCCAATCAAACGCTAGGTTCCACCGTGTCCAAGTTTTCTTGATCTCAGTTTGAACCTGAGGATCACAGTTAGATGCTAAAGAACACGGGATGTTAAAATGCACTAGGGTCATTCTATAATTAGGGGTACATTTAGAATTTGACAGTGTGAAGGAAAAAGTTTTCCTTTTTCCTAAAAACCTAAACATGAAACATAGCTGCTTTGAAAGAAGCTACATTGTGTTAAGTTCTATATAAATAAAGGTGATCTGTAAGAATATGTGCTTAAAGTACCATCTATGTTTGCAACTGTCCACAATGTTACTTTTACTGGGTAACACAGTTGACAGGTAACTTAGTTGACATTTTTAGTGTTTTGGGCCTATACTCAACATGGAAGCCTAGAACTACTGAACATATGGTAAGAAATATATTTTCATAAACAAAACTTAAGTTTTAGTTAAATTGTCATGTTAAAATTTGCAGCAATAATACTTGTGTAATACTGTTGACAGTCAATTAATCCACAATTGACACATGTTTGCTAGTTTAACCAATATTAGGGGAAAAAGAAAGTGAAATGAGCAATGTTACAAAATCAGACCGCTGAATACCAGGGTTATATGTAATATGAACATCATTTTTGAACAAAAGATATGGCTTTTTCAACACATAGTAGTGTAATTGGGAAAAAAATATAATCATGTACTAGAAAATTAAGCATTGGGGCTTTATATTGATGAAAATATACTTCACGGACATGAGATGACCTACATGAAGATTATAGAATGACCTACTACTATAGGTCACGTTTTCTTTACACAGTGTCTTGTTACCAGCTTTCAGTTTCACACAGCAGGAAATTCACATCCAAAATGCAATAAAGAACAACAGACTATCCGGACAGCTGGAATTGTGAACACTGAAAACTCTACTCTTGTTTCGCCCACAGCTTGTTATTTTAAAACTAGGATTTTTTGTACTCAAGAACTTAAGTTTAACTACAGTATGTTTACATTAACAACAATGTTATTACATTCACAGCATTCAGTGTGACTTAGTGGGTGGCGGGATCTCCATTAACACCACCAGTCTGTAGCATCTGCCTGGCCAAAGCAATGGCAGCCGTAGTGTGCCAAAACGCCCACCACACACTGGTTACTGGTGGAGTGGAGACCAAGCAATGTGGCCAATCAGTTTAAACAAGCATGAGTAGGAGGCTATGACGGATGGAGACCAAAGAGCAAATTTGGCCAGCATGCCAGGGTTGTACTCCTACTCTTTTTTGAGAAGCCCCCTGGGATTGCAAATGACCTCAGGGAGTCAGGACTAGTTTAACATCTCATCCGAAAGAGTCGGCCACTGGATGAGTACTCTCTGCTGGCCTCGCTAACACCCGACAGCAACCTAGCTTTTTCAAGCAGGTCTCCCATCCGCATACTAACCAGCCTCAACCCTGCTTTGCTTCAGTGCAAACCTGGCTTTCTAAACACGACACCCGAAAGCCAAGCTCACATTACTAAGATTAATGCTTCTTTTTCCTACATGTTTTTGGACTTGTTTCGATCTCTCCATTTGCGCGTCTGCATTCGTCACTTTTGAGCGGCGCATGCGCAACGCATATATCCTACGTCATCCGCCCCGAACTGCTTCCATGTACAATCGTTAGGGCAAGCTAGATTAAAGTGATTATTCCGTTTTTCTTACAAAAACACATTGATTCACTAAAGGAGGCTTTTATTCACCCCCCGGAGCCTTGAAAGGCACTTTTTATTATGGATGGACACGCTTTTTTGGACTTGTTTTGGACTGATAAAGGTAAACATCCACTCATGCCATTATAAAGCTTGGAAGTGGGAGGATAATTTTTAATGTAACTCCAATTACAATCGTCTGAAAGAAGGAAGTCATATAAACCTAGGATGTCTTGATGGTGAGTAAATAATGGGCTAATTTTAATGTTTGGGTGAATTAACACTTTAAATGTTGACTTGTATCTTACTAATAAGTGATTTTATAGATAGTTTAGCATTTTTATTGTATATAAATGGACTACGGTAAACTTGTAGTAAGATCGCGTACCGGTCACAAACCGGTTTTGTTTTCAGAAGGTTGAATATAACTTTAAAAAAAAGCCCCTCAAAGTTCCCCAAAAAAACATCTCAATAAACAATTCTTACATTTTTTTTTCTTAATGTAAAAAACATTTTACCAACAACCTTTTTACACTAAAGAACCTTTTGTGAAATGGAAAGTTTCTATGGATGTTAAAGGGAACCCAGGTATTAAGACTTGTATGCCTTAATATAACATAAATGATGTCTCTTATCAAAATATGTAGTAGAAAACCCAATGAAACTTACGTTATTTACAAAATCCACATTATTCTTGTCTCTGCCATTTGTAAGCTCTTTCAGTAGCTGTGGTCTACTAAAAGCTTCAAAGGCATCAGGGCTCAAGTGGAGAGAACAAAGACGTGAGTCTTTAGAAAGTTTTATTGGTCCACAGGCATCTTTCTATTCTTTTCTCCTCTTCTTATCGCTAGGAAAGCATTGAAGAATTACATTGCTTCTCCTGTTGCCCTTCAACTGAAAATTACAACCAAAAGCTGCAAAATGTGGCATTGTATCAGTATTTTATTTTCAGGGAGTTGCAACCCTTTTACATCATCGAAATAATGTTGTGTGTATGTATAAAACGATGTGGATCATTTTTGTTATATTAAGCCAGACAAGTCTTAACACCTGGGTTTTCCTTTAAAGATTTTTCCTGGAACCATAGATGCCAATAAAGAACCTTAGTGGTCTATTATTATTTGTGCACCAGCACAAAAGAAAACAAGAAACAAAAAGTCTTCACATGTGTGACAGGGCAATTTTTAGTGAAGTGTGCACTTAGGTTAAAATACTTGACGCAGCAAAAAAAATGAGACAGAGTGCAGTGGCCAAAGTAAGAAAATTGTACAGAATGCAATAGCACATCCTGTGATAACCCCCTTATTATTGTGAAGCAGCTTTGCTGATGCTCACCTCGCCATTACAGTAGCAGTAGATTATAGACACAAAGAAGCCCTAGAGGAAAAACAAAAATAGATGTTAGCACACCAGCTCAACACAGTGCAAATGTCTCAAACAGCTGACAGTGGTGAAATGTTCATAGTATGTACATTCACTGCACAGCTGATGCACTGGTCCATGTTTAATTCTTAGTCACAGATTGTTTTCAGTGATTTGGAAACATTATTTTTATATTAGGTATTTAATTAGTCACAGTTTACACTGACCACCTGTTTAGTTATATTTTATATATTCATTCATAAATGCTTACGCATTTCATTAAATCATTTTACTGTATTATCCAGATCTGTGAATGTGGCTGTGTTTCTGAGGATACTGTAAGTGTAAAGTGAAGTGATGTATTCTTGTTGTGAAGGACATGCACTGAATCGTGTCATCAAGCTCTAGATAATAGACTCTTAACCTAACCAGCACCTTTCATTTGAGAAAACTGAACATCTTTAACAGAAATCAATGTGGCGTGTCATGAGATGTCAATCCTATTTGGAGTACTGTGAATTGGATTGACCTGTCAATGTATTTCTCTATCTTACATGCTACTTAAACGTTTTATTTCTTGCAGTTTGTGCCACAAGCATCTACATGTCAGCAAAATTCTCATCAAGATCTGTGGGTCCATGTTACTTCTGAATTATATTTACTAGTCATAAATTATTACCATGCATATTTTGTACAACCAAAATATTTCCCAAAGAAACCACATTTTTCTCCTTTGCTTTGCCATGTGAAAAATAAACTAAGTTTAAAATCGAATATTGCCATTCCAAATGTGCAAGGTGGCTTAACTGTTGTGTTACATTTTTTGAGGTGATGAAATAATAAACACATTTCTTTTATTTATTAAACATTTCATCGCCCGAGCAGTTTTAAAAAACTGCATGTCATCAGTGGCTTGTAAATAAAGAGTGTTTTTCCTTCTCTTTTTTTAGTCTTTCTACCAAATCAATATTAAATCATGCAAAACACATGCATGGCATTTATATAAATAATGCTAAAATACAAATTTGAATTTATGATTTTTGGACTATCAAAAGAAAAACATATGCATGTTGACTTGCAGATATCACTGATTACATTAGCTATTCAAAAGTCATTTCCATGTACCTGGAAAGAATTGAAGAACAGCTCACAATACATCCGCACCTCCCAGCCAAGACCTTCAAAGGTGTGCGGCATTCCAACAAACACAATGTAGTGCACTCCAAACACAAACACCAACACAAGTGTGGATTTGGCGAGCTTCCTAAACAAAGAGAAATGAAACCATTCTGTGATAGTTCACTCAAAACAAAATCTGTTATTTACTCACCATCATGTCATTCCAAACCTGTATGAATTTCTTTCCTCTGTGGAGCTCAGAAAAAGATATTGAGGTCCGGTTACCTTTGTACGGCAAATCTCAGAGAGGAAAATGCTGTCATGTCATATGGAATCAGTGCGATTGGGAAATTGCATGAGGGACAAGCTGTGACAAATTCCACCATGCTGATTTCCCATCAGACTGTTGAACTCTGAACATGCGATTTTGCTTTGTTTACCAACATAATATAATATATACCAGTATTAACACTTGCAGTTTACCAATCTGCTCAATTTGGATGTGATCTCCGAGTAAGCAGTGCTTCATGCTTTGCTGTACCATTGACAATGGACCTATTTTGCTACAAAGCCTTACTAATGTGATCTCACCGTTAGGCAGAATGTTCAGGCTGGTATTTTCCACAATGTAAACAGGGATGAATATTGTTGAGCTCCAACAAAGTCATAAACCTAGGGCTGTAAAATGTATGATTGTGATTAATCGCTTCCAAAATAAAAGTTTGCTTTTGCATAATATGTCTGTACTGTGTATATTTTTATGTATATATAGAGTGGCTAGCGAAAGTATTCATACCTATTAATTTTTTAATGTTTTATGTAGTAGCCTTGTGTTGAACTGCTTTAAATTACTTTTTTCCACATTAATCTACTCTCCCTACACCATAATGACACAAAATAAAGCACAAAACAGGTTTGTAACTTTGCAAATTTATTAGAAGTACAAACTGAAATGATTCCATTGCATAAGTATTCATTCTAAGACTCTTGAAATTTAGCTCAGGATCACTCATATCGCTTGTAGATATTACTACATTTCGAGTGGAGTTAAACTGTGGCAAATTCATTTGAATGAGTATAAATTTGGAAAGGCACACATCTCTCAGGAAAGGTCTAACAGCTGAAAATGCTAAATAACTGCCTGTAGAGCTCAGAAACAGGCTCAAGAGCTCAAGGCACAGATCTGTGGAAGAGTTTAGTACAAAATTCTGCTGCATTGAAGGTTCACAGAAGCACATAGCCTCCATTATCCATAATGGACGACGTTTGGAACAACTAGGACTTTTCTTAGAGCTGGCCTCCTGGCCATGATGGAGAAGGGCCTTGGTTATCCTGGTGATCAAGAAGATGACAGTCACTCTAGTTGAGCCCCATAATCATATATGCAGATATATGATCTGTAAGAACCCTACAGAAGGGCAAATATCACTGCCACACTTCACCAATCCGGTCTCAATCCTCTCCTCAGTGAAGACACACGAAAACCCACCTGGAATTTGCCAAAAAGCACCTAAAGGACCCTCAGACTGTAAGTAACAAGATTCTCTGGTCTGTTTGAAGGAAACCACCTGCATCTGATCACCTGCAGAGTACCATCCCAAAAGTAAAGTGTGCTGGTAGCAGCCTCATGCTGTGGAGCTGTTTTTCAGTGGCAGGGACTGAGGAACTCGTCAGAGTAAAAGGAAAGCTCAATACACCAAAATATTGAGACAGCCTTAATGAAAAGTCCCAGTCCAGAGCATTCAGAACTGCAGACTGGGCAGAAGGTTCACCTTCCATCAGGACAATGACCCTAAGCATACAGCAAAACTGGCTTATAGACAACTCTGTGGATGTCCTTGAGTGGCCCGACCAGAGCCTTGGCTTGAATGCAATCAAATATTTCTGTAGAAACCTGAAAATGTCTGCCAGCCCCTATCCAAGCTTGAGAGGTGAAGAGGTGAGGTGAAGAATGGCAGATAATTGCCAAATGCAGATGTGCAAAGCTTGTGGCATCATGCGCAAAAAGACTTGAGGCTGTAAAGGTGCTTCAACTAAGTGCTGAGTTAAGGGTATGAATACTTACACAATGTACTTATTGCAGTGTTTTTTGATAAATTTGCAAAGTATATTTGCAAAGTCACAAATCTGTTTTTGCTTTGTCATTATGGTGTATGGACTATAAATTGATATAGGTAATTTAAAGCAGTTTAACATAAGGCTGCAACAACAAAACGTGAAAAAAAAATGGAATATGAATACTTTCGCAAGGCACTGTAAATACACACACACAAACACATGTGTGATTCAAATGTCCTTTCGCACTTTGGCTCGCACTCAGCATGTGTGATATCGCAACGATGCAGTGTTTATATTTAGGCTTATGTTTCAGACATTTATAGCTTGTAAAATGCACACTGATGTCTATGTAATTGAATCTTTTCAATTATAACTGGACAATGTTTTATTCATATCTGAAACACATTTTGTAAGTAACTATAAAGCCCACTCTTCTCTTCTTCCAGTTCACCAGCCACTTACTTTCATGTATTTCACACAGAAATTGATGAATTTACATGCTGTAAATCTGACAGATATGATTCTCATGGCAAATTGTACATATTTTTATGAGGTGGATAATTCGTATTAATTTTTCATATGAATCAATTGAGGAACTCGTAAACAATTTAGCAATTTTAGCAATTTAGCAATTTTTGCTAAATTGTATGTATTTTACGAGTTACTAAATTGGTATGAATTCCTATGAATGACCTACCCCTAACCCCGCCGCTAAACCTACTGTACCCATCTAGTCAATTCATACAAAATCTTATGAGTGAGGTTGTACGAATTTTTACGAATTAGCCACCACGTAAAATACGTACAAATTGGTTGTGAGATAGCGTTGGAATTACAGCACAAACTAATGTGCTGGCATCCATTGTGCATTATAAATCAACTAACAAGATCATTATAAAGGTTTGTAAGCAAAACACATTCACTTACACATATTTGAGAATCAGAATATCAGACAGTTGATGAAATAGTTAACAAGTTTGTTAATATTTTGAGGAAAAACTAAATAAAAGCGATACATCTGTCATACAGTGCTTTTGTGTCTGCGGTGTATCATGCCAAGCGTGACGTGTCATCATGAAAATAATAAGGTGATACATTCTAAAACAAGGTTTTATTTTGGAAGTGATTAATCCTGATTCACAGATTTTACAGCTCTAAATAAAAGCATCATAAAATAATGCTGCGTTCCAGATGAGGTTGGAAGTGAGAACATCCAAGTTCAAATGCTTCACTTCAAACCTCATTCGTGTTTCGAGCATTTCATGTTTTTGTGTCAATTATGGCAAAAACAGAAAAAATTACATAAAAGGCTGCCGTTCATTTTGAAAACAGCTGATGAAAAGCAAAATGTAATATATTGTTTTATAAACCTAATGTGTAATGTTTTTAAAGGAGAAGTTCATTTACAGAGCAAAAAATGACAGATTATCTACTCACCCCTTGTCATCCAAGACGTTTGTGTCTTTCTTTCTTCAGTCGTAAAAAAAAAATATGCTTCCTGAGGAAAACATTCCAGAATTTCTCTCCATATAATGGACTTCAATGGTGCCCCCAAGTTTGAACTTCCAAAATGCAGTTTAAACACAGCTTCAAATGGTTCTAAATGATCCCAGCCGAGGAAGAAGGGTCTTATCTAGTGAAACAATTGGTCAATTTTGAAACAAACTGACAATTTATATACTTTTTAACCTCATATGCTCGTCTCTGTGATGCGCATGTGTAGTCTGTGTAATCCGGGTCAATACAATACTCTGTCTCGTTTTTTTCTTCAACATCAAAATCGTCCTTCATCGCTGTTTTACCTTTTTTGTAAAGGGCGTTTGATGTTCTGTGCATGTTCACTTTGTAAACACTGGGTCGGTACTTCTGCAGCGATGTAGGACGATTTTGAAGTTGGGGAAGAAAACGAGATGGAAGTTTTTCGACATACCCTAACTGTATTGACAGAGTTCAGGTAGACCTAGACAAGATGAGCATTTGAGGTCAAAAAGTATATAAATTGTCAATTTGTTTCAAAAATAATCGATCGTTTCGCTAGATAAGACCCTTCTTTCTCGGCTGGGATTGTTTAGAGCCATTTGAAGCTCCATTAAAACTGCATTTTGGAAGTTCAAACTTGAACTTGAAGCCCACTATATGGAGAACATTTTTTTCCTCAAGAAACATAATTTCTTATCGACTGAAGAAAAAAAACATAAACATCTTGGATGACAAGGTGGTGAGTAAATTATCTGTAAATTTTAGTTCTGAAAGTGAACTTCTCCTTTAGCTTTGACACAAAGTAGCAGTAACATCAAATGACACGTCTCGCTGAAGTCGTGGTAGATTGATCTCCCCCGAGTTCACAGGTCAGATGTTCAAGTGGCGTTCTAGACATATATTTCCAAGTAGGAGGTGGGAAAAATCAGAATTTTAAGTTGTCTGGAATGCAGCGCAAGTCCATATAACTTGTGTGGTACACGTCTAAGTCTTCAGAAACTATATGATAGTTTTGCGTCAAGAACAGATTGATTCTGAAGATGTCATTTGCTAAGAATCATCCTCTTCATACGGATTCAGTCGACTAGGAATATATGACACAATAACTGTTATGGATTTTTTTTTAAATCATTTTTGAAGATTGACACCATCTGTCTCCATTCAATTTCAAAGAAAAAGAGTAAACACCCTGCCTAACATTCCTTTTTGTGTTCAACAGAAGAAAGAAAGTCATACAGATTTGAAATGACATGAGGGTGATTATCTTTTTTTTGTTTAAGTGTCAAAAAAAAGAAATGCATTTATCATCAAGATTCAAGTGATATAAATGCACAATTTCATCCTGTTTATAATAACACAGAATCTTTACTGCTATGTGACCACCGCTGAAATATCTCCAGTCAAGCAACATGTAACACTTTTTGATCTTGGTGAAATATTTGTGTAGGCCGATGACGCCAAGTACGGAGCGTGACGTAGTTGCGATATTACAAATTCAGAAAGTTTGACTTTAATCCGTTTTTGATGAATGACACCCCACACGCCTCCGTGTGGCTTTAATCAGAATAAAGACAAGCGCATCATCTTTTTAATGGCTACGCCTTGCCTGCCAGACAGGTTAAAATGTCTTGCAAATTAGTCATAAAAAAGAACCACAAAAAATAATTGGGGAAAAAAAGTCATGCTGGAAGATCATGAGGTAAAAATCCTTTTAATTGAAGCTCAATTGAAGCTCAGCTACGTTTGATCATCCAAAGTGTTCCGGTAAAAGGAGCGTTGTACCAAATGAAAGTCAAATGATGTGATGTGCGAGCTTTCGAGGTCACTTTGCATTACAGGTTTATTTCTATTGAATTTATGACGAAACTCTCTTTGGCTGAGCAAAATGCACCATTCACTGACGTGTTTGCAAATATCACTGTGTCTTTATGTCTGTTCTACCAGCTGTGCAAGCTCACACCTGTGACTCTTCGTACCGCTAATTAGCATGGAGGCAGCAATGATCAAATTAATTACTGTTATTAGCAGCACAAAATGACATCTATTGGCATTGTGTTTGCTCCAAAACTGAATTCTTTTAGGGAGCATCCAGAATAACATTTTGACATGCCAAACCCGAATCTGCATTTATTGGGTCTAAAAGCATTTTTTTCAAAGCCAGACAAAAATGGAAGCCAAATGGTTTCTTTTATCATGTAACAAGATCAAATCTATAATATCCAGGGCCTTTAAAATGCGACATTGATTTCAGCACATGATGGAATGATAGAAACCACAATCCGGATCAAACTGCGGAATGAGTAGGCGTAGGGAAAGCTTATTATCGCATCTCTTTGCCACAGGCAATTCTGCCTTCAAGCTGCCAGATGAACGATTTTGCCTAAATTACATAAGGAAATAAATAGTTGCTGTAGGGACAGCTTCCACTCCTAGCAATCTAATAGCAGAGACGATGCCACTGTAATGACACAGACAATTTGAGCTGGTATAACACTGAATTCACAATTTCAAAGCACTTGAATGCATAAAAACAGGACCGGTGGATGCACAAACCTGTACTGTTTTCGTGTGTCGTATCTGCCTGCGTTGGTCTCACGGATCTTAGTGGCGAGAACCCGCACGATATTCACAAACAGGATGAAGTTCAGCTGAGAAAAACAGAGCAAAGAGAATTAACTGAGTAAAGGTGACAGATAATAAAATCCCTTCTACTGCCTAAATATAATTTGGCTAACTGAGGGAGGACTGAGGATTTCATCCATTATGCATATCTGGACAATAAAACCTGTCGCAAAAGGGTCACTGGCAGATGACCGGCTAAGTGATGTGTATGGCTGCTTTTTCCCAAATGAGTGGGGATGTCATTTGAAAAATGCTAATTTCCATCTGCTTAATCATGAGTGGGATGTCTGCGCTTGAGATTTTGAGCTCAGTCTGGAATCAATAAGACAAATAAAAATGCATTCTGGGAGCATAAAAATGGTTTAGGGCCATAAGGGTATAATTTAAGTTGGTGTTTGTAATTCAGCTTTCACATATAAAAAGGATTCAGCTATAGATGCACTATTTGCGGTGTCACCTCATTCAGAAATGAACTTCTTTCGTTTTCCACTATGTAAATGCACTTATCAGCTAAAAGGTGTTTTGAAGGCAAATAATGCTAAGATATACACTACCAGGTTTTTAATGTTTTTAAAGAATTCTCTTCTGCTCACAATGCCTACATTTATTTGATCTAAAATACAGCAAAAGCAGTAATATCGTAAAATAGTTTTACTATTTAAAATAACTGCTTTCTATTTGGATTTATTTTAAAATGTAATTTATTCCTGTGATCAAAGCTAAATTTTCACCATCATTACTCTAGTCCTCAGTGTGACATCATCAGCATTTATCTGAAATAAAAAACTTTTGTAACATTATAGAGAAATTATAGAAATGAATAGAAATTATAGAAATTAATACTTTTATTTAGCAGGGATGCTTTGAATTGATCGAAAGTGATGATAAAGACATTTATAATGTTACAGAAGATTTCTATTTCAGATAAATGTTGTTCTTCTGAACTTTCTATTCATCAAAGAAACCCGAAAAAATACTCGGCTGTTTCCAACATAATAATAATACATGTTTTTGAGCAGCAAATCAGAATATTAGAATAATTTCTGAAGGAAATTATTATGTGACTTGAAAACAGCTATTTTAAATAGTACAAATATTTCAAAATGTAACTGTTTTTGCTGTACTTTGGAACAAATAAATGCAGGCATGGTGAGCATAAGAGACTTTAAAAAATACATTAAAAATCTTATTGTTCTGGTAGTGCAGATTGCTTGGCTGAGCATGAATAATTAATGAAGAAATATGAGTACATAGCTCTCTTACAAGCATTGGTGTTGTTGTGAATTATGATACAAAGTAGTGCACACATGATAAATGAACACTTTTAAATGCCCCCAAAAGACTGAAGTAGAGCTAATAAGAGGAAGTATATATATAAAAATGTTTTAAAGCTTTAAGACACACTTCCACACAATTTCTGTCACTTTTTTGTTAAAAAAAATCTTTATGATAACTGATGTTCCGTGCAGAGGTGGCAAAAGCCAAAATAAACCTTAACAGATGGCGCTTTGAAAGCTACAGAAATCAACATAAATAGGTTGACTAAATAGCAATACCTGCATATACACTTTTTTTTATTTCTCAAAAAGAACAAGAGGACATTAAAATTACTGAAAAGACAAAAAATGTTATTATCTCTTTTTAAACAAAACCCACCACATTTCATTCATTCAGGATCTGCGTTGCTCTTTGACATGCAACAGGAAAACTATGATGTCATTCTCAATCATGGCAATCACACATTTAAATGACCTCTTTTGCAGAATATTGCCCCCATATCCACCATCTGTTCAGTGGGAGTATGGGAAAAATGGAAATGTGCTTTTACAGTTTGCAACATATGAATCATCACTGGCCAGATTCTACTCTCATTATACATCTTACTTTCCTATTAATAGATGTCACTTCTGTGTATTGTAGAGTATTTTAAAACTACACTCCTAAAAATAAAGGTTCCAAAAGGGTGTTTTTGCAGTGATGCCATAGAAGAACTATTTTTGGTTCCCCAAAGAACCTTTAGTGAAGAGTTCCTAAAAGATCATTTTAAAAATCTAAAGAATCTTTTTCGACTCTAAACATGTTGTTTGAACATTAATGTGTGTTGGCAGTGTATGTACACATCTACCCTATAATGATAAAAATCCATGCAGTGGTTTTCAATTAATCTGTAAAAATAATTTTAACTTTTTCAAATCAAGGCATTCCCAGATGGCGTCACACCGACAGAGCTCACTCCCATGATAGTTGATTGACATGAGTGTCTTACTTCAGACCCGCCTTAAACTGTTTCGATGCCGAAGCAGGGATGTATATTAGACAAGAATATCTCCGATTGAGCAACTGAGGTGTTGTGTTGCTGGATGTAATAATGAACATAGTGGCCGTCATTTACTCCCGACATCTGAGCCGCTGAAGATGCAGTGGATTACGTTTGTTTGTGAATGAAATGCACCTTCCGATCCACATATATCCGTCTATGTTCGTGCAGATCATTCGTGATCCAGCTTCACTTACAGCAGAAGTGAGTATAAGGGTTTTTTAATGAATCATTGTGATCGCCTTTCCTAATAACGTGCTAGTTAGCAAGTTTAGCGGCTAAACGCAGCTAAAGTAAACAGGCTCGTCACTCCACAAAGAGAAGTGAGGGGCGGGGTGAGCAGAGCTCATTAACATTTAAAGCAACCTCGACCAGAAGAGGATGATTTTTGCAGAGCTGATTTTGGCAAGGTAAAAAAGGTGTTATTTACACTACCATTGAGAAATTTTAACCAAAGCATGTTATAGACTTTTCATTAAGACCCTAAAGAATCATATCAACTTGTGGAAAATGGGCATCCGATGACCCCTTTAAAGAACCTTTTCTGCATTTGAAAGATTCCGTGGATGTTCAAGGTTCTTCATAGAACCAGTGATGCCAATAAAGAACCTTTAGCCTATATTTAAGAGTGTACATTAGCAATGGTGAGAAAAAGTACAACCGCAAACTTCACTGTCTTATATACTACATACAAGGCAGAAGGGAAGGTTAGCCTCCTCAATCTTCGCCTCTGATTTTACAGCCATATAGGCCACGTTCACACTGTCAGTTTTTGGGATTGACAACCACATTTACTTACAGGAGTGAGTCTCGAAATGTCCCATTCACACAGCAGCTTACAGTCGCTTTCGAAACGTGCAACAGGAGTCAAGCCCGTATTCCCATAATCACAGCAACACAGACCAAAGCAATAGTAAAGATGGCAACATCCATAAAACTGAAAGTATTGCTGGTTTCTGACATGACATAAATCCAGTCTAAAGGATACAATACCGTATTTGAGGTATTGACAACCGTATTCTGCTGCTGTGTGAACGTGGCCATACAGTAGAGTATCAAAGTATGTGAGACGACTAAAAACATAAATCATTTAAAAATGTATTCAATGTTTAATCTTTCAGTGTTTGCAAATGTGTGAACCTAAATGACACAGCGTGACAGAGCCTGAAATGGAGCTGAGGAGTGCTCACTGATTCAGTCTTTTTTCTAAGCCAAAATTCACGTATTTTAAAGTTAGAATAATTTTCTACAACTGCGCAAAACAACCACACCAACTTCAATCGCCTTGTGCGTGCAACTTGTAAGGAGAAGTCCAGCTGTGCTGCCTGGCACAAGTTAAACAAGGCTGTGGAAAAAACACAGTCATGCTGAGGCAGCTTTATCATCCCCACAGAATATTACATTTGCTTGATGTGCACAAAGAGATACATGAACAGTTAGATATACCCAATCTAACCTCTCACCAGTACGGCTGTTACTAAAACCTTCAACAAATGCAAGCGTCTATTTATAATTGCACACATGATCCACACAATCCCTTAAATGCTTGATATGATGCCATGAAAACGGTATGCATAATCCCCAAAGATCTATTTCATGAGTCTAAATTACATTTACAAATATTTAAAAGTTACAAATATTAGCAAAATGTTAAAAAAGCCAAAAGGCCAACCTGAGACCTACATCCGCTGGAAATGAATACAAATTTAAATTCATATAAAGAATTTCCGGTCTTTTGTAGGTGTTTTAAGGGTTATTGTGATTCCATTTAAAATATAACATAAAAGATTCCATTATCTATATAATGCATTGACATTGGAGTAATCTTTCAATCTCCCAGCCTTTGTATCCTTGAGGACGCAGTGATGGAGAACTGATTGTGCTGCAGAGCATTATAAAATGACCTAAACTCCTTGAACCTCAAAGGTTCTATAGCAAAAGATTCTTACAGTGAAAAATAAAACATGTAGGATATATTTAATGTGTTAGATATCTATTTTGCCACCAACACCACACTTGCATTTAAATAGAAGGTATTACTACATTGTCTACTCACACTAAAAAAATAGATGTGATTTACAGAAAAACAGTGTTAAGATATTGTTAAAAATAGTAAATACCATCTTATCTGCATAAAGTGACAAATGATATTCATATAAAGTGTAAACAGAAGGAATGTGTTATTCATACCAAAGGTAGCCTGTCCTGGTGTTGCCAGCAAGATTGACTATTTAAACTCAGAAACAATGGCTAAAAATTCAGTACCACCACAAAGTAATTCCTGGTCCCGGTCCACTCATTCCTGTCAAAAGTCCTGGCTCCATCCACGCCAGCATGACTAATAACAATAAATATTGTCACATGGTATCAGCACAACCAAAGTCATTTAGAAAAAAAGTCACCATCCCAAAGAAGAAGAAAAAAAAAAAAAAACTTTGATAGTCTGGTCCTGCTGAGAACCATCTTGAGAGCAGGTTCAGTCCTGCTCACAAAGTGTCATGATGGCATTATCTAGGTCAGTGGATGTGAACAGAACATCAGGAAAAGGCTGCAGGCACCTCATGCTGACTCCAGGAAAGTGCCAAGCACTGTCCAGGTACACCTGGTGATATGATGGCCTTTTCACTTTCATCGAAATAGACTTCAGTAAGAGCTGAACCTAAAGGTGTAGTGCACTCAAGAATGAAAATTCATTCCTTCATGTCGTTTCCAAACCTCTATGGCTGATGTGGAGCATAAACGTTTTTGGTTACCATTTACTTTCTTTGTATGCACCCACCATTATTAGCTTTTCAACAAACAAACAAAAAAAAACCAACAACTGTGATTTCAAAAGATTTGGAATATAGTTCAGGCTATTTTTAGGTGCTTTGTCATTTGTGGAGTTTAAAAAAGCTTTATCTATCACCATTCAATTTCATTGCCCAAAAGCTGCGACTTTTTGATGTTTCACAAAAGACAGAAAATTATATGGGTTTGGAATGACACAAGGATGTTTAAAAGTTGACAGAATGTACATCTATTGATGAATGAACCCTTAGTGTGACCTTGCTAAGTTGTTAGATAACCAGAGAGTACCATTACATTTAGTTCGATGGTTCTGACTTGCATCATTCTGTGCAAACTACAGGGTTCTTTCTCACAATTCTCTCGCCTGGCCAGCCACCTCAACCACTTTAGTGAGGTGGTTTAGCATCTGTGGATCCATCACTCTCTGTTCATGACAGGGCACTTAGGAATACATCAGCAGTGACCCTCTCTGCCACCTGGATGGCAGTAGATTGCCCAGAAAGCAACTAGCAGCAGGCAATCACTGGCGGCTGTGAGGAAACGGCTGCACAGAAACTATGGTATCATGTGACCAAGTATCAAACTGCTGGAGCACACATACTAGTGATAGCCAAGATTTGCTGGGGAAAATCAGAATCCGGTGTGATAAAAGATGATGCCATTTCATAGCTTGCTATACACCTTTTTCTTCTCGTAGAGTGGGCGCAGCGATTTGTAAATTTTATGGGTGTGGCTTCTGGTCTCATCCACGTCCAGCTATTTTTAGCTGTATAAAACAGCTTGTTTTGTATGTTTTGCATGTTGTTATTCTTCTTGCTATTTCCCTACAGTGGATAATGAACCAGAAGTCTCACCCAATCCACGTTGAGGAAAAAGGTGGATAAGTCTAGTTTTTGAAATAGAAGATGAATTAACTCAATTTTAAGGGCCTTGACTAAATTAGTGAATTTAAGAATAATTTTTACTGTATTTTTTGTATAGATAGATAGATTACAGAAAAAAATATTATTCAGTATTGGTGACTTAGACTGACTTCTAAAGGATCAGGTGACATTAAAGACTGGAGTAATGGCCTATATATATATTGTCCAAAAAGTAATTACATAAATATAAATATATATATATATATATATATATATATACATATACATATATATATTTCTTATACTCCAATCTTCAGTGTCACACCATCCTTTTAAAAATCAATCTAATATTCTTATTTAGTGCTCAAGAAACTTTTATTATTATCAGTGTTTAAAATAGCTGTGCTGCTCTATATATTTGGGAATACAATGCATGTATATATTATTACAGTTTAAAACTTATTATCAATGTTTAAAATAGTTGTGCTGCTTTACATATTTGTGAAAACAATGGTAGTATTTTATTAATGATTCTTTGATGCAAATGTAAAATTAAAAGAACAGCATTTATGTGATTTTTTGTTACAATGTAAAAGTCTTTACTGTTACTTTGAATCAATTTAAAGGGGTCATCAGATGCCCATTTTCCACAAGTTGATATGATTCTTTAGGGTCTTAGCGCGTCTTAGCGCATTTAGCGCGTTTAGCCACGAAACTTGATTCATAAAAAAACCCACAACATACTCACTTCTGCTGTAGGTGAAGCTGGATCACGAATGATTTGTGCGAACATAGACGCATTTATGTAGATCAGGAGGCGAATTCCCTTCACAAACAAACGCAATCCACTGCATCTTCAACGGCTCAGATGTCGGGAGTAAATGACGACCACTGTGTTCATTATTACATCCAGCAACACAACACCTCAATCGCTCAATCTGAGATATTGTTGTCTAACTTACATCCCTGCTCCTTCATCCAAACAATGGAGGTCGGACTGTTACAGCTGATCTGAGGTAAGACGCTCATGTCAATCAACTGTCGTGGGAGCAGTCTCTGTCGGTGTGATGCCACACTGACAGGCATCTGAGAAAGTCTAGTTGATAATACCTGAAGAATTCCAGCACATATTTTATTTTTATTTTGAAAAATAAAATTTTTTGCACATTTAGGTCAAATAAAAATGTCAGTATAAATGTCAGTGCATTAAATAACAAAATATCACCAACCAAGTGAGAAAAAAAGCAAAAAAGATTAAACTATAGATGTGTTGTTTAAAAACAGATTTAAAAACGTCTCAGGTTACGTATGTAACCATGGTTCCCTACCAAAAGCTACACTCGATGCTGCGTATCAATACGCTAATGAGAACATTCTTTGTTCGACCGGTTGTGAAGATTGTGTGTCAAACACGCCAAGAATTGGCTTAAATAACCTCGGTAGGTGACGTAACTGATTACGTGCACCTGCGGGTTATAAATAGATGTGAATCGAACACACCTGCAGGTTTTCTTTGTCTTCAAGGACCGTTTTGTGTGTGTGTGTGCTGTTTTGCAGCGTCTTATAAAAAGAAAAAAAAAAAGAAAAAAGATCATGATGGAGTCAGAAAGGAGATGCGTGCCTCCCTGCATAAGGCTCATCTCGGAGGATGATC